>NC_136895.1:29732240-29869740 GCF_949152265.1 Phoxinus phoxinus | reverse complement strand
AATGAGAAAGAAGAGGAGGTGCAAACTCAGCAGTTCTGTCTCGATAGGAAGCATTTTAAAGGAGTAGTTCACTTCAGAGTTCAAATTTCCTGATGATTTACTCTCTCCCACGTCATCCGAGATGTACATGTTTTTCTTTCTTTAGTCGTAAAGAAATGAAGGTTTTTGAGGAACACACTCCAGGATGTTTCTCCAAATAGAGACTTCAATGGTCCAACGGGTCGAAGGTCCAGATGTGAGTTTCAGTTTCAAAGTCTCGACTCGATCCCAGCCGAGGAATAAGGGCCAATCCCAATTCGTAGGGGTAGGGCTGTCTCGATTCTCTTTTGGTTGGAGGGGAAAGGGCCAGATAGCTCTTCAAATGAAGATTTTTCGGGACCACACTTCAAGCGAAGGGGTATGAAAATGGCTGCCCAAGCAAAAAAGGAGACCCATAAATGTAAGAATTGTTGGCTTTAATAAGTATTTTAACGACAAATAATGATTTGCTTTATGTTACATTCAATCTTGTGTTCATATTTACGGTCAGTTCCTTCAAAGAAACGTTTGTAAAAAAATCTCCTCTCCCCGAACAAAGCACACAAGCTATTGGTGCGTTCAAGTCATCTCGTAAAGATCGTATTTATGAGTTGAACGCACATGAACGCCACACAATGTCGTAAATACGAGTGGGAAGCTCGGGAGAACTAGAGTTTAAAACCCTTGCTGTATTTTTGTGTATTAATAAAAATTAAATTAAACTCCGACGAAAGTGACTTGAACACACCTGCCGTCGTAAACACAACTTACAATACAGCGATAGGCTATCACGTACGATCGAGTAACTTCAAGAGCTCGTATAAACCCTGTAAACATTTCACACAGTAAATAAATAAATAAATGGATACAAACATAGGTCTGTATCTCCAACGTGTTAATACAACACCACAGAAAACAAGTCCTGTGCATCTTGGAAGTTTGTGATAAACATCGGCGCATCTCCTGTGACGTAGGCGCTAGCGACGAGGTATAATGACGTGTAACGGTGTAGTAGTGGTGTCCCATTTCATAGGGGAATATTTTCATCCCTACGCCTTGCCTCTCTGTTTCAAGGGTCAAGGGTCAAGGGGAAGGCGAAGGGTTAGGGGTAGAATTGGGATTGGGCCTAAGAGTCTTATCTAGACAAACCAGCGGCCATTTTATAACAAAAATAAACATTTATATACTTTTAAACCACAAATGCTCATCGTCCACTACTTCACACATTACGTCATCACGTTGGAAAGTTCAGACGGAAAACATAGAGCGAAAAACTCCATCTCATTTTCTCCTCCAACTTCAAAATCCTCCAACATCGTTGTTTTACCTTCTATTTCATTTTTGTGGGGCGTTTGACTTCGTTCCCTTTTATAAACACTGGATCTGTTCTTCCGCCGACATCACGCTTGACCTTTCAACGTGATTTCGTAATGTGTGTCGCATCACAGCCAGTGCAAGATGAGCATTTGTGGTTAAAAAGTATATAAATATTAATTTTGGTTTATTACATGGCTTGGCTAAATTGTAATGTAGAATGCGGTCTGTTATTTCTTGATAACACACCGTTGCCATGGACACAGTGTACTTTAACGGAAGCAATACAATCGTTTTTAAGTCAATAAACTCCTTTTTAAATCAATATTTTGTGTCAAATTATTGATTTATGTGGTAGGTAGCCATGTAATAAGCGGGATAATGTATAGCGAGGCGTTTGTAATATATTGAATACACTCCGCTTCGCTTCGGGGTCCTGATCAGCCTGACGGGGTTGTATTCGCTATAACAAATGTCTCGCTATACATTATCCCTTACTTATAAAATGGCCGCTGGTGTGTCTAGATAAGACTCTTATTCCTCGGCTGGGATCGTGTCGAGACTTTGAAGCTGCACTGAAACTCACATCTGGACCTTCGACCCGTTGGACCATTAAAGTCACTATATGGAGAACATCCTGGAGTGTGTTCCTCAAAAACCTTCATTTCTTTACGACTGAAGAAAGATATGAACATCTTGGATGACATGGGGGAGAGTAAATTATCAGGAAATGTTAATTCTGAAGTGAACTAATCCTTTAATCCTGTCGTGTAACAATTTTTTGGGCCAAATTTCACCTCCGTACTTTCCAGAGAGAGCCGGGATCCTCGTTCACATGAGCGGCGCTTGAGGAATGAACGAGAGGCTCATTATGGTTTACCGCCATCACTCTTGCTCTGAGCAACCGCAACCAATCAGATGCCACTCCAATCAACGGCTCGTTATCCTGACATTCATTAGGATTGGACTCGAGATGGGGATGCTAATGGGAACAATGACAAACAATAACTCATGGGTTTGTAGCATCATTTGAACAATCATGAGTCTCTGAAATCTGAAGTGTTCCTTCAATGACAAACAATCAAACACACAATCTATCCGTTTGATTTATGTACACACAAACATGTGTTTGCAACACTTTCTCCGTAATACATAAACTCAAGACTACTAACCAACAAATATAAATAACTGCAAAATTAGGAAAAAAATCATAAAAAAATATGATTTAACGTAAAATTACATTAGAAATATTATTAAAAATAAAACATATTAGCTCTGCAACTTTTACAAAAAGGACCACAAACAAATCCAAGAAAAAGGTACATATAAAAATGATTACTTAATGTGAAATTAAATTAAAAAATATTACTAAAATTTAAATATTAAATTTAAAATATTTGTTTCAAATAATTTAATTGGATGTTGCACACTTATCTGTACAACAGCTATGCATTACATTTTAATAATAAATCACAGCAAACAAATTCACACAAAAAAGTTAATTAAAAATAATAATAAATAAATAAAATAAAATAAATAAATACTTTATATAAAATAATAATAATTTTTTTTAGCAAAATTATAATTTTTTTTACAAAATTAATAATATTTTTAGTTCATCAAGAACAAATTGCACATTTGTACGCTTACATTAGCTCTACAAACATAAAAAAAAAAAAAACATAAAAAAATAAAGGCCAACCAAAGCCTGACTGTGAGCAAAATAAATAAGTACATTAAAAAAATGACCAAAAATTCACTGAATATTTGCGGTTTACATTGATTTAGCAGATTCTTTTAATGAACCTGCACTTATATACTAAAACACCGCTACGTCACTGACTTACTAGCTATTTAAGACACAAACGATAGCTAACACTTAAACCCGTGTGACGCCTTGCGCTAAACACAGATGATATCGCTGCAGTCACACACGCTCATGTGCTAATGCTAATTTTAGAAGTCATCAGGGGACGACATGTTTGAGTTCAGTCGAGATGTGTCACTTAGCATCCTCTGACACGCTAGTTCTCGTCTTGAGCGTGTAAAGCATATGTTTGGTTTGTGCTTGCGCATGCATTCATGTGCACTGAGGTTGGATCGAGCTGTAAATATAAGCGAGTGTGTGTGTGTGTGTCTGTTGAAGTCTAGCCTCCGGACAAATGCCACGGCTGAAAAATGGAGGCGCTCGCTGCTAGCTGCCTTATTAGCATACAGGAAAGGTGATGTAAAGTGACGCCGTCCCCGGTGGTGTAAATATTTTAATTCATAATGAGCTGGCCTCTCCGTTTGCCTTATTTATTCCTCCGCGGTTTGCCCTGCGCCCTCATTACCGCCGCTATTATCTGCATGTAGAAAAGGCCTTTCATATAAGAATGCTTCTTCAAATATGGCCACTTTCAGACTTAAAATGAAAAACTAAACTCCCTTAAAAAGAACAGTCAATAATGTATACGCATTGAAATTAACACCAATCCGCCAAATGCGTGTAAAAATGAACTGTGGCGGGAAACGCTGTCGAATCACGAGCCAGTTTGGTGTGTTGTTATTATGTTCACTCACTTTGCTGGGGAAGTTTGTGTAGTCAAATCTGCGCAGATTTAGCGCTAATACTGAACATCATGATGTATTAAATACTGCGTATTGCACAGAATCTGCTCATATCTGCTCACTTGAACACACACGTCACAACACATAACAGCGCTTGCTCATTTGCATTGAAGCAACAGTGAAGATTAAAAAGCTTTTGGTGAACAGAAATGATTGTTATTTTCCAACATCTAACATTTTTCTGATGTTCTTTGCCCTGTATTATTGATCTGTCCTCCTAATATATATATAAATATGGGGGGGTAGTAGAATTTCTGAATAGCCGGTCACTTAAAAATTGAGTAGCCAAATTGGCCAGTGAGTACATTTAGCAAAACCTGCCAAGTGGATCATTTTATTGTGATATTACAACCCCTTCACACACAGGAAATAAAAAAAGAATTCATTTTAGTAGAGAAACTTTAAACCCTCAAAATTCATAGATAATCATAATTTCCACCACATCTGAAAATGAAATTACCCTTCATTCTGTAGTGGAAATTACATTTAAACATTTTTTTGGAATAAAATTGCCTGTGTCATGCTAAGGCTAATTTCATATCTAGCATTTTAGGTATTAAAAACATACAATTACATAATATCTCCACCGTTTTCTGCATAATCCTAACAAATTTCAGATGGATTGCATGTAGTGGACGCATAGTGGTAATGATAAAAGTTATAGGTACCTTGAATTTTCTTGAGTTTTCATTTATACATGGAGAGTGACGTACACTAGGAAGGAAAACAATTTTCATTATGGAAATGACATCCAAACTGTGTGTAAAAATGGATGTAAATTATTTACAAATTATTAAAATGTTTAACTTTTTTTTCTTGTTTTAACAAGATGTAATATAAGCCTCAAGTGTCCCCAGAATGTGTGTCTCAAAATACCCCACATATCATTTATAATTTTTGAGTGGAAGAAAAAAAAAATGCAGTTTTCGTGCCTGTATCTTTAAATGCAAATGAGCTGCTGAGTCCCCGCCCCCTTTCCAGAAGAGGGCGGAGCCTTTATAGCTCGTGCCTCAGATACACTGACACAACATCTGTTTGGTTTTGATTTTCATCTCTATCGCAGTCAAACTCGCGTGACATTGCAGTTCTTCGTCATCATGAAAGTTTATTATTTTAAAGCCATATCAGTCAAGCTTCTGATATATGGTTTTCTAAGTGCAAACATATGAAGCTGTTAATATAAATCAAACAACAAAAGTAGATTTAAATAACTTTAGTAGCTTTAATAAGAATGCTGCTGTTAAATGCTCTGGCGAGGAGATAAAAATGGCGGACTGTGTGCAGCTCACTGAGGGCGGAGTCTATGCTAATAGACAATTGTGGGCGGAGCCTAAGCATATGTGACATCACACTGCTAGATTCGGCAGAAAACGACTTGTTCTGAATCACTGCTTATGATTTATGGGGATTAAAAAAAGGAGAGTTTGGATTTTTTTTCCATTATAGGGTGGTTGTGTATGTGTACACACACTGCCAACACACATTTATGTTATGTAAAAGTGTCCTTTGCATAATAGGTCCCCTTATTATTTATATGATGTATATTCATAGAGTAGAATTTTAAATTTGTGTCTGGCACAGGGGTAAAATAATAAAGATAATGCATAAAAACATTTGAATAGTAAAATTTCACCTGCATGTAACAAAGCTAAAGTTAATTTTATTTTTATTTTGGTAACACTTTAGTTTAGTGTCCAATTCTCACTATTAACTTGTTGCGTATTATCATGCATATACTAGGATATTGTTTATTAGTACTTTTATTAGCACATATTAATGCATTATTCTGCATAACCATATTCTACATCCTTACCTAAACTTAACAAACTAACTATTAATAAGCAGTCATTAGGAGTTTATGCTGGAAAAGTTGTATTTAATACTTAGTTAATAGTGAGAATTGGACGATAATCTAAAGTGTGACCATTATTTTGAATTAAAAAAATTAATCTCTGCAACATAAAAGTGGCCATAATCAAATTAAAACGTAAACGCATAAGATCGGTAACGTCTAATGTGGATAAAATCGATCAGAGTAATCATCTAAATGGGTTGATGATATGATTTATTGATTGTAAAGCACACTCAATGGATTGCATCCTCATAACCGCATTCTGGGATCCTCCGTAAACAGATCCAGAAAATGCAAATCCAAGCAATAATCACTGTTAGCAGCAACAGGTTTCAAACCTGTGCAACAACACACTCCATTACTCCAAAAGCATTGAATCCAGTGAGCGCGACGCAAGCTAGCGTGAATCAACAGAAGGATCAAACCTCTCTGAACTTTCATCCCTGTGGCTAATTGAATTATCCGGCATTTGTGTGTTAACACGGCGACACGCAGAACGCCACCAGTCATTATAGCGTGATAGAAAGCTCTCAGTGAGTGTGTGACACACACCTGCGCGCCTCATGTGTGTGCTAGCTCTTAGCGTAGCCTGACAGCTCTTCCCCACACAGAGCAGACAGACAGAAGAACAGCGTGTTCAGACGGCCTGAAGGGTATGAGGACACGTTCCAGAACACTTGCTGTAAAATTCATGCCGCTGCCGCTTTCGCGCGTGTGTGTGCGTGTATAACCTCATCACTCAGCCTGAAACACAAGCCATTTTGCAATGAACTGGCAAAAGTCAGTGAAAACCCTTAAGACCTGAAAAGTCTTAAAGGGTTGGAACAACATGAGGGTCATTTTTGGGTGAACTAACCCTTTAAGTTCGATTCAAAGGTGAAGTCATATGTCCGACCAACCAACCAACCAACCAACCAACCAACCAACCAACCAACCAACCAAACGATCAACCAACCAACCGATCAACCAACCAACCGACCGATCAATCAATCAATCAACCAATCAACCAACCAACCAACCAACCAACCAACCAACCAACCAAACGATCAACCAACCAACCGATCAACCAACCAACCAACCGACCGGTCAATCAATCAATCAACCGACCAACCGACCAACCAACCAAACGATCAACCAACCAACCAACCAACCAACCAAACGATCAACCAACCAAATCAACCAACCAACCGATCAACCAACCAACCGATCAACCAACCAACCAATCAACCAACCGATCAACCAACCAACCGATCAACCAACCAACCAATCAATCAATCAACCAACCAACCGATCAATCAACCAACCAATCAACCAACCGATCAACCAACCAACCGATCAACCAACCAACCAATCAATCAATCAACCAACCAACCGATCAATCAACCAACCAATCAATCAATCAACCAATCAACCGATCAATCAACCAACCAATCAATCAATCAACCAATCAATCAACCAACCGATCAACCAACCAACCGATCAACCAACCAACCAATCAATCAATCAACCAACCAACCGATCAATCAACCAACCAATCAACCAACCGATCAACCAACCAACCGATCAACCAACCAACCAATCAATCAATCAACCAACCAACCGATCAATCAATCAATCAACCAACCAATCAATCAATCAACCAATCAACCGATCAATCAACCAACCAATCAATCAATCAACCAATCAACCAACCAACCGATCAACCAACCAACCAACCAATCAACCAACCAACCAATCAATCAATCAACCAACCAACCGATCAATCAACCAACCAATCAATCAATCAACCAACCAACCGATCAATCAACCAACCAATCAATCAATCAATCAACCAATCAACCAACCAACCGATCAACCAACCAACCAATCAACCAACCAACCGATCAACCGACCAACCGATCAACCAACCAACCAACCAAGCGATCAACCAACCAACCAACCGATCAACCAACCAACCAACCGATCAACCAACCAACCAACCAATCAATCAATCTGTCTTTTGGTCTGGATTTCTGAATATACATTGTTTATCTAGATCCTTTCTGTTAATGTATGTTGTTTTCCCCTTTTAGATATTTGTGCTCACTACACAAAACATTTTAGAAACAAATATGCAAGTTGAACGGACCCTCGATAGCGTCTTCTTCAGTAAAATCCCTTACTTACTAGCTTCACAAACACATGACGGATTAGATAAATGACAGTAGGAGCGTCTGTCACCTCAAGTCCAAAACTAATGTTCCCCGTCGCGGCGGTGCATTAGTGCAGAGCCATATATACATATGTATATATATATATCTCGCGGCTGATGGTGTCAGGCCCAGACAAGCCCGGCGAGTTCAACTTCAGATCGACGCTTGTTCCTCCGCTAGCTCTCAATCCTGCGCCTGTGTTTACGGTCTCGCTTTGATTAAGATGTCACTGTCACTCGCGTGTGAATGTGCACTTCATGCCCTCGGCTGTGTGTTATTCCCCCTCTCCAAGAGTGACGGGGGGTTTAGCAAACGAGAAGGAAAATAAAGAGGAGGAGCTTTAATCCACAGCGAATGAAGACGGGAGCATCGCGTAGTCAAAGCATAATTACTCAGACACCAGATATCATTTTTGATATTGTTTTCTAGCGTGTGCAGGACACTATAGTTCATTTATGTAAGTGAGGAGAGTGAAATAAAGTAAACGGTGACATATTATACCCAGAAACTCTTCATACAGTGACTACCAGTAACATTTATACAAATTTGGGACCAAAAATGATTGACACTTTGAGCTGATCATGTTCTGCTGAAGTGTTTTGTCTGTAATTGCTAATGCTCTTTTTACACACACACTGAACACAATAACGCATTGCTTGGTCACTGGTTGAGCTAAACTGGTATTATCTAATTGTGTAGTTAAGTTTACCAGCTGACAGATATTCAACATAATTCATGTGTGAGACAGTCTAACAGAAGGACGGACAAAACCAGTCAAATATCAACTGAGTTCTGCTCATATTTTATCACCGTTTTCTAAACTATAGCGAATAAACTGTGATAATGTGAGAAATGTTGAAGTTTCTAAATACATTTGGGTTTGACTGTACTTGTCATCCGAGTATTTACACCTTAAGAACTGGTAACTGTATTCTTTGAAGAGACTCGATTGACTGTTTGCCACACAGCGGACACTGAACGACTCAATTACGGATCAATAATAATGAATTATTCGAGAGAGAAAAAGCAGTATATCATGAAAGAGGCGTCCGGGTCTTTATTCCAGCTTAACTCAATCTACAGACCGCTTGTTTTCATGTACACGTGTATTATCTTTTCCTTTCTGTGCATTTTGTCTTGAACCCCTGGCAGTGTAATTTCATATAATTAAAGATAAGGAGGAGCATGAGCTATTTCTCCGTTCTCCTCGCAAAATGATAAGCTAGAGCCGCAGATAACCTGAGGAATTATTGTGTACCACTCCACATGGCTTTGTGCAAAAAAAGGAAGAAAAAAAATGAATAAAATGAAAGAGGACTTACAGTCTCGGCCTGGAGGGTGAATTCAGAAGAAATGAATCCTTTAATAAATCACAATCACCAACACTTAAGTATACACAAAAATTATCTAATATTCATTATATGTAAATAATGCGCGTTATGAACAGGTTATTTTTAGTGAATCAAACATATACAGTATGATCAGTAAACTTCAATTTCCGAACGAATGAGTATAGGAGTCGACTCTTTTAAGTGAATCAAACACATACAGAGTGATCACTTGAAACTGATTCCTGTAGTAATGATAACATGAGTCGGTTCTTTTTAGTTAATCAAACTTACTTGTTGTTAAAACACAACAAGTACATTTAGATTCACAATCGGTTCTTTTTAGTGAATCTAAGATATACAGTATATGATCAGTAAACTTCAATTCCAGAACGAATTAGTATAGGAGTCGATTCTTTTAAGTGAATCAAATATATACAGTATGATCAGTAAATTCGATTCCCGAACGAATGAGTATAGGAGTCGATTCTTTTAATCAAACACATACAGAGTGATCACTTGACACCGATTCCTGTACTAATGACTACACGAGTCGGTTCTTTTTAGTGAATCAAACTTATTACTCAAGCACAACAAGTACATTTAGATTCACAATCGGTTCTTTTTAGTGAATCAAACATATACAGTATGATCAGTAAACATCAATTCCCCAACGAATGAGTACATGAGTCGATTCTTTTTAATGAATCAAACTTTGATATAGGCCTACATCAGCAAACGCCACTGGTTCTTTTGAGTGAAACGCACGATATATACAACGTGACCAGATAATTTTATGAACCAGTTATTTTTAGTGAATCACTAAAACGTATTCAAATGAAGTGTCTCAATCAATCTGACTCCCACAATACATGTAATCATGTCTGACCCAATGTACCAAGAACCTGTTGTACTTTATACTGATAAATCACTCTAGTTACTGACTAGTCGACACACGTTTTATAAAAATAAAGGAATTTATGAAATATGTTTTCTTCTTTCTCGTTTTACATTATTTATTTCCATTCGCCAACAAGTCCCAATATTTCTTCCTCAAATATTCCAGTCATTAAATGACATACAGTTCCCATCTCTACTTAATAACCCACCCTGACTTAACCTGCAGATTTCATCAGTTCCCCTCCTCGCCATCCAGACGTCCTTTGATTGGCTTGTCATCAAAACAGACGTTTGTTAGGGAGCGTTGGAGATCTTCGGGAACAGACAGCTGGTGATTAAACCACATTACGATTTCCATGGTTCACGATGCCGTGTAATTATAAATATGATCCATGTCCCTCACTGGTAATTGATGCCTCTTGGCCGACTTCTGGCCTCTAATGAGCTGCGGCTTTCTGGGTGTTGCAGCAGGTTTCCTTGCCGTCGTTTCTTGTCATTTCAAAAAATAAACAAATATGAACAGTGGGTTGAGAAGATAACAGACCCGGACGAGGCTTATGAATCGGTTATTCATAACTGAAAGCGTGAGACTGGCGCTTAAATGTCATAATGTGTTGCATTTATAATGTAAAGATCTAGAACTAAACGCGCCGTGACTGGAACTCAACTGAGTGATATCCATCAAGGAGTCCATTCATTAATTTTCATAATAACGTGTGCCTGAGTTAGCCTGCGGGAGCGGCTAATTAGTTCTCTATCAGAATCTGAACACAAATGAACCATGGGATGGTTTTTAAACTGGCGGTTTGAGGGCTTCTCTCGGAGCCGAGTCTGGGGAATTCCACCGCTTTCGGCGTACGGCACCTGTCAATCATTCCCGAGCTACACCGCGGTGACATCATCGCTTAGCAACCGAACCGCCGTGGAGTTTTTTGGGATGCGAGGGAGACGCTGATGCTAAATTAGAAGGTGCTTTCCTTTAGCGCATGCATAATACATGAGGCAAAGACGCTGGTGAATTATTGAGGAGGCGGTAACGAGCTGCGTTTCAAAGGTAAAGAGGGCCAGGACTCGCGTTCAGAAGCGCAGGCTTTCTGACTCAGGGTTTCTGGAAATAAAGAAATGATTACATTAATGAAAGCAGACTTTTTAAAACATTTCTAAGAAAAAGGATTCTTGCCTGTTCAAGACTGGTGAATATGATGCTAGGACTTGTGTGTGCTAGGTGTTCTGAATGGTTGCTAGGGTGTTGCTATGTGGTCGTTTGGGTGGACACTAAAGTGAATGGATGTTAAGCTGTTTTAGCACTTGTTATATGGTTGCTAAGGTGCTCTGGGTCATTGCTAGGGCCTGCTAGATGGTTGCTAAGGTGTTCTGGGGTGGTTCTATATGGTTGTTTGGGTGTTCTAGGTGGTCTCTAAGGTGTTCTGGGTGTTTTTGCACGTTGCTATGTGGTCTCTAAGGTGTTCTGGGTGGTTTTGCACGTTGCTATGTGGTCTCTAAGGTGTTCTGGGTGTTTTTGCACGTTGCTATGTGGTCTCTAAGGTGTTCTGGGTGTTTGCTACGGTGTTTTGAGTGGCTGCCTGGTTGCTTAGGTTTTCTGCATAGTTGCTAAGGTGTTGCTATGTGGTCGTTTGGGTGGACACTAAAGTGGATGGATGTTAAGCTGTTTTAGCACTTGTTATATGATTGCTAAGGTGCTCTGGGTGGTTTTGCACGTTGCAATGTGGTCTCTAAGGTGTTCTGGGTGTTTGCTACGGTGTTCGCTACGGTGTTCTGAGTGGCTGCCTGGTTGCTTAGGTGTTCTGTATAGTTGCTAAGGTGTTGCTATGTGGTAATTTGGGTGGACACTAAAGTGGATGGTTGCTCAGGTGTTCTGGGTGTGCTTTACACATTGCTATACAGTTGCGAAGGTTGCTAAGAATTATGAAAAAATACTGCGAATTTGAACATAATAATAACAGATGGATTTTAAAGAAGTGGTTGATTATGATTTCACTTTTCTAACTGTGTGTAATGTTGCTGTTTGATCATAAACAACATCTGCAAAGTTACGACGCTCAAAGTTCAGAGCAAAGGGAGATATTTACTTTTAAAGAAATCGCTTTTTAAGAACTACAACAAACGGCTGGTAAGAACTACACGACATTCCTCCCGGGTTAGTGACATCACCAACCCTAAAATTTACATAGACCCCGCCCCCAGAACACGATTTATAGATTATCAAGATATGCTAATCAATTACTAGAAGATAACTACACATAAGCTTCATAAATTCATCAACTAACCATTCAGAAATGTCCTGTTCTTCTACATGTTGTCACTTCCTCCTGAGTCTCTGCATCTTTGAACATAAAAGGCTAAAAGTTTTTGAAATGTTCATTGTGTGTGTGTGTGTGTAAGGTAATCAAAGCCATAGACATGTATAAAGGCTAGATGGCTTACCGGCGCTGAGAGCCAATGGGACCCGACGACGTCACACGGCGGCCATCTTAAGACAGGCCCGCTCGTCCAGTTATAACATTAAAGTCTATTGTGCATGTAGTGCTGAAATAACTATATTTTGCTAAATTTTCAACCGATTTTCAAACGGCTTGGTGTGTCATAAACGTCAGGGATGCGGCTATTTAACTGCATAGTTTGTGAAAAATTAATTTAAAAATCGGCATCAGCACAAATCATAGCCACGTTATTAAGGTTTGTAATAAACCAAACCGTTTGTAAATCCGTCAAGAATTCAGCAAGTTACGAGCATTTGTCACTCACCTTCCATCCACAGCAGCAGGGAGCAGCAGCGCAGTCTCCTGACCTAAGATGGCCGCCAAGTGACGACACAGCTGACTCCGCCTTGAGCCATCTAGCCTTTATACATGTCTATGATCAAAGCTGCTAAGGACATGAGCTCTTGAAGCTCCGCCCCCTGTGCCGGGAGCAGCAGCTCATTTGCATTTAAAGGGACAGACACAAAAACTGTGTTTTTGCTCACCCTCAAAAAGTGACAACTTTAACATGCGATATAAAAATATCTGTGGTGTATTTTGAGCTAAAACTTCACACACACTCTCTGGGGACATCAGAGACTTATTTCACCCCCCCCCCACACCCCACCCCCCCTCCCACACCCCACCCCCCCTTTAAACGAATGGTTTACAGAAATGAATCAATCACCAAACCAATGCGTTTAAACAGCCATTTTTTCTCTTCTAGAACGCCTCAATTAAAGAAACGGTTCACGTGGAGTTCAGGTTCTCTCCAGGGGTCCCGGAGCTTGTTTAGGCCAAGGGCCAAATAACATCCGTAACGCCAACGGAGCCCAGAGGGACGGAAATAAACCAGCTTCAATCCACAAGCAAATCATTAAAAGCTAGATAAAACACAGCTAATTGTGTGCTTTAATTCAAGGACAGTTTCCCCCGCGCTTCACTTGACTCCGTCTGATGTATTGAGATATTTCAGAGAAACCCAATTGAACATGAAAAATAAAGCAGGTCAAGATGATAAAACGACTTCTGAGAATGATAGCCGGCTGATTAAAGAAAGAAACAAGGAAAAGAGGTGCTTTGAAAACCTTGTGATGTCTGGATATATTTTCAGACTCAGAAATCAATTGGTTAGTTTCACTCAAGCAGCTCTATAATACCAAGAGAAAGCCATTCATTGGAGTGAATTAAATGGCTGCCATCTTTATTTGTCTTCCCAGGCTGGAAATACGTCAGGTTGTGACGTAAATTTTGACATTAAACACGTTAGCATTTCATCTGCTAGCAAACATTCACTTTCACAACTACATTTTATGCTCTTTTGAAGCTTTCCCATGAAGAACTCAAAGCTGGATTCAAAATAAAGCTACTTTCTTCAACTCTACACCTCCCAGAATGAAAAGAAAAAGAGTATTTGAGAATAAACATCTCTCTTTGTTGGCGCTTCATTGTGTTGTGTGCGTTTGAAACGCTCATAATTGTGTTTTTCTTTGCTTTGGGCCTGTTCAATCCAGTTTCTGCACTGTTTAATTCAACAGATCTCAATATAACACAACGCAGGCTGGGTTTCGTCTGCATAAAAGATGTGATTTTACACTGGAGAGTTGTGTTATTGAAATAGATAACAATAAAAATTGCAGTGCAAATATAACTCTGCTCAGTTTAGCGTTAGCATGGCCGCGCATCTGTGCCGTAGCACATCTGGCAACCGCGTCCCGTGTCAATAAAACTCACTGGAACGGCTCCCGCAGCGATGTTAATTATTCCTCACTTCAGTATCTCCGGGAAGAAAAAAAAGCAAGAGAATAAAAGTTTTAATTAAAATCTCTCTCACTCGCCCATTAGCATCACCTCCCTGCTGACAGAAACTGCTACAAGGTGGTTAGCTGCGGTCTTAGCCTAGCTGCTCGTTTTTTTTATTTATTTATATCATTTAAGAGAGATTTCAGGTGCTGGGTGAGTCGGGTGTACAGCTAGCCAGCTAATCTCCAGCCGGTTTAACTAGACAAGCAAAAACCAGCTAAAAGTAGCAAAAACCTTCATTTTTAGGAGAGAATTTGTGCAATTTCTACTTCAATCTAACTCAGATTGAGTGAAAAATGAATTACCACGGGTTTGAATCATAAAAGAACTTATGAACTGCATTATATTTGCAGAAACATTACAGGTGCTTCAAAAAAATGCAAAAATATAGAGTATGTGAAACATTTTTGACACCAAAGTTTAATGCCCATGAATATATTTTGCTATATATAATCATATTAAATGATATAAATAATGTTATACACACAGATTGGCCTATATAAAAATATGTTACATTGAAAAATACATACATATACATATATTTTCATATGTAACTTTAATATTGATATAATTAGAATGAATAGATTTTGTTTGTATATACACACACACACACACACACACACACACACACACGCACGCACACGCACACACACATCGTGAACTGTATCTGAGTGAAACAGCTTCTGTAAAAAGAACAAATTGATTTTGTAGGTGGGGAATTGATTGGATGGTTGTGGTTTCCTATTGGTGGATCTCATGTGAGTGACAGGTCGCCCCGCCCTCGCGCCAGTAGACACGTCATCAGAGAAGACATGTTGAAGAGGGAACTTTTGAACTCATTTTAATTCAAGATCACGAGGCACATGATGTGCACCGATAAATCCTAACAGTAATAAACACTGCAATATTCCAGAAAAATGACTTAATTTTGAGTTTGGAAACGCGTGTCTTAATTGCAAACGCGCTTCCGGTCAGATTCAGGCCTTCCGGTCCTCTTCCTCGTGACCTCATCATCCACACACAATCCTCGTAACTAGCCCTTTCCCTGCGCGAGATCTGTCTCTCTCCGCTAGCGGGATGATAGAAAGGTCCAATATTGCAAACGACCTCGCTCATCATAACACTCATAACACTCGCGGGCCCGTGGAGACTCCGCGGAAATCCCTGTCCGTGTGTTTGTGTTTTATTGTTGTTATTTCGTAGTAATTCACCGCGCCACAGACACCACAGAAATCCTATTAGAGGTGAGGAGAAAACAATAATGTTCTGGAGCTGCTGCTGCTGCTGCTTATTTGGTGTGTGTTGATGTGAGAAAGCACGGAATAAAAGTATGAGACTGACATTATCACACGCTTCGGGACATTCAGGCTTTAATGCCGCTATTAATGCAGAATATACGCCGCCGCTGCATTTGTTCCTACACAATAATGCTAATACGCCCAAATAAATCATGTGAAGTTCCCTGAGAGAGCAGTGTTTCCCACTCTGTGTTTGTGCTCGTCTCTCAAAACCTCGGAGATCTGTCTATTAAAGCCTAATCAGATTAAGCAGGTTTTGTCTGATAATTGCCTAATGCGAGAGATTCAGCAGAAGCGGCTTTAACGCGCGTCCTCGCTTCTATTAAGTGTTTTAAGAGACGAGCAGGATATTTCAATTTAGCCCTAATTACACACTAGCTGAAAAAATGAAACGATTAAAGGGGAATTTCAGGCATATTAAACATTATAGGCAAGCAAGTGTTTGGGGAATTTATGAAAAGAGAGAAGTTCTTATTTGAATGGAGAACCTCTTTGTGTAAACTTAGCCTACTTCTAGCTCTATAAACATTATAATTACGAATGATTAAATTATATATTTAATATAATAAACTATAAATAAACTATGTGTAGGCTATGTATATATATATATATATATATAGGCTATGTGTGTGTGTGTGTAGCCCTATATATATATATATATATATATATATATATATATATATATATATATATATATATATATATATATAAATTACTTATCAAAAGCAGTTACATTTGATGTATATAATTTTTTTATATAATAAAATATAATAGTAAAATGTATATAATATATAATAAATATAAAATATCTATCTATAGGCTATATAGCTATATATTTATATATAGAGAGAGAGATGACTTATCATATGCAATTACAATTACATTTGCATAATTTTTAGTATAGTAGTGTTATATTTTATAATATGTGATATATTATATATATATATATATATATATATATATATATATAATATATCACATATTATAATATAACACTACTATACTAAAAATGATTTAAATTATACATGTAACACACCAGTTACTGTGTGCAAGCAAACAACTTTAGTAACAAATCAACAATATTCGAATATCGAATAATTTATCCAAAAAATGTAATGTCTAATTTTCTCTTCCTCATGTTGCTCAAACTTCAGCTTTCTTTCTGTGGAGCACAAATAACATATTTTTATGTTTATCATAATGTCCACGCTGCTCCAAAATGTTTTGTCATTTTAGCGCCATTTAATTGTTTTTTCATGAAGTATTTCATTCACGAGTGTTTGTGAGCCGTATCTCGTCCAAATCATGCATATGGAAACGCAGCTTCGCGTGATCAATTATGATCAGTCTCAGGCTTTTATAACCAGCAGTCTTTACAATCTCAGCTCTGTTTCTCCGAGTGTGGACAGAAGCATCGAATCAGACACAAGGAACCATGGGATTTGATTCAACAGAAGGTTGAGATGCATTGAATTTCCTCCGAGAAGATCACGCAATCAGCATGCACTCCACGGTTAGTGTGAGATACGGTGATATAGATTTTAGACAGATCTCTAGGTCCAGTTTCGCTTGCTAAACACACAAGCTTCAGCCGCGAGTGAAGCGCACAACAGCAGCAGCTGCAGGTCCATGTTTCATCAGATGATCTCTGGCTTCTTTCACAGCGACTGAATGAAACCAGCTCTCAAAGGCCAACGCCACCGCCCGCGGCCCACAATGCACTGGGAAACTCACTGACGCGAAGATCAGCATGAATAGCTCTATACACCACATAATAACCACAGATTATTCAGCGATATTTAGTTTTATGAAGGTTATACGAGTCTTTTAGTCTCATTTCACCCCAAATCTAAAGCGGAATCTAATAATACAAATCCAACATAGTGGACCAAGTGATACTGTAATAATCAAAAACAGACTATTTTACACAATATTAGTTTTTAATTATTAGAGCGTTTTGAAGTCAAACTCTCTTGAAATCAAGTTTAGTCTCATTTGGGAGTTGCTAAAAGGTGAAAAAGCAGAAAATTAGCATTTTTATCGCTAAACGTTTGCTTAATTTTTCTAAATGGCGGCCTTTAATGTCCAGTCTTCCCAAAATACTTTATATGTAGACAGACGTGCGCTCGCAATGGGATAAAGTGCAATCGCTGAGTAAAGTCATCCCAGCACTGCACGTTGGCTGGACTAGCCTGAAAAATACGCGTATTTTAACACTATTTGAGCAGAAGAAACACAATTTAAGGGACAGTACATGTCAGATTTTGTTGCTGATTTGAAATATGTTATAATTGTGAGTTCTGCAAGCAGTTTTTGAGATTTCAGAGGTCCAAACTCCCTTAAAATCAAGTTCAGTCTCAGTTGCGAAACATTTGTGAGTTGCTGAAAGGCAAAAGAGCAGAAAATGTAGAATTTTTAATCGTTCATTTTTTTTTTTTTTTTTTACATTTTCTTACGTTTTCAAAAACGTTGCCAGTTTTACTAAGAGAGCAGAAAACTTGATATGTGAACTTTAAAGGTTGCAGGGCAACCTTCTCCTATTTAGTGCTCCCTATATGAATAGCTAAAAATTAGCGAAATAGCTGAAAATTTAGCATTTTTAATCATTAAACTTTGGCACCATTTTCATACGTTTTCAAAAACGTTGTTTCTCCATTGTTGCGGCTCCTCTCTTCCCAGTCTGTCAGTAACGCTCTGTTTAGTTCCTGTCTCTATGAAGCCCCTCCTTCTGAAAAGCACACTGTGCTCTGATTGGCCATCTGGAGCAGTGTGTTGTGATTGGTCGAGCGCTTCGAGTTTGTTTGGGAAATGCCCCGCCCCTTACCATAACCGCCAGTTTCAAAACACTACAAACTAACTCAACCAGGCCCCGCCCCTTTATTCTGCGTATGAATTATTATAATGAGGAATATTGTGACGTGTTCGTTCCCGGAAGAAACTCAAGACTACAATGGAGGCGTTTCAGGAGTTCAGAAACACTGATATAGAGAAGAACTGGAGCTTTTTCATGATCAAACAGCAACATTACACACTAAAGAAAGCTGAACGTGGGAAAAAAAGCCTAATTGGTAAAACAAACACAGTTTGGTCAAATTCCGTCACCCGTACAAGTTTGAGAAGCTCGATCGCTTTTAATTATGCAGTGTTTTAGTCAGGATGCGGTGCTTTCGTAGCCTAATGAGCTGTTAAGAAGGCGTTGGAAGGGGCATACATTTAGAAAATTAAAAACAACTTCAAAGGTAATTTGGCAAGAATGATAATGAGAGCGCGGGGACACGTAACGAGGAGAGGTGAACATCAAAGCCAGAGACGTCCGACCGCGGGACACGTACGGCGATTAGCGGAGACCTCGGAGACTCCGTAACACGCTAATATACATCCTGAGAAGCTGAAGGACTTCTGACAAAACATTTGTATCCGGGGTCAAATACATTCACTTTTTGAGAGAACTGATTCCATTTGCGCATAATTTCTCGCTGACGTTAGTTTTTTTTTTTTTTTTTTGGAAGCAACAGAAATGTTGTCGTAATTGCAAATTAGTTAAGAAAGAAGTGCACGTAAACTACGAAATGTGAAAACAGAGCCTCGTTCATGAAAAATCCTGCGCATTGCGCCGATGACGGAAAAAAGAAATTCCAAGACGGCATACAGAGCGAAAAAGAGAGATTTATTCATATTTAAAATATTTACGCAACTATTATTGTGTAAATATTACGTGTATATTACCTATATTACGTGCTGTGTATTTTCATTCTTACAGTGTGAAAGTCATTATGCTTACCTTAAAAAACGCAACCGTAATACAGAAAGAAATACGTGACAGAAAAAAAAAAGATGTCCACAACTTTCTAAGTTCCTAAAATATTATTCAATATTAAATATTGTAGTACATTTCAATCGCAATGCATTTACTTAACTGGACTACTACTACTTATTCTTTTTTAAATAATCCATTATTATTATTAGTAGTAGTAGTATACGTATTTATTTAACTGGACTATTAAACAAATAACTATATAATTTTTGCACAAGTTTTCTACAAATTCTACGCATCATAAAATAACCAGATCTTCTGCTTTTCTTCGGCTAGAGTCGTTTAGTCTCATTTTGCCTGAAGAATGTATACTTCACAGAACAAGCTCAAAATAATATAAATCAAACATATTGGATGAAGTTATACTTTAACAATCAAAAACAGACTATTTTACGCAATATTCGCTTTTAATTATTATTAGAGGATTTTGTCGTCAAACTCTATTGAAATCAAGGTGAGTTTCAATCGCGAAACATTTGTGAGTTGCTGAAAAGTGCAAAAGCTGAATATTGTTGCAGTTTTAATCGCTAAACGTTTGCGTCATTTTCTAACGTTTTCAAAATGGCGGTCTTTTATAACGTCCAGTCTTCCCATAGCAAAGCGCAATATTTCGGAATAAGTCCCGCCTTCTAAATAAAGGAGCCAATCGCGTATTAGTAAGCGTGTACCCAGAAGTACCCAGAAAAGCAATATATAAATGTAACAAATTATTATGATATATTTTTTATTTATTATGATTTATTATGATTGTTGTTTATTTATTATTATTGTATGATTATGATTATTATTTTTATATTATTTTTTATTATAATAATAATTATTATTAAAATGTATGTAATTATTTTATTATTTTATTGTTATTATTATTATAATTATAATAAAGTCATCACATCACAGCACTTAAGACTGCACATGTGCATTGGCTGGACTAGCCTGAAAAATTCGCTTATTTTAACGCTATTGAGCAGAAAAAAACACGCTTTATCGTTCGTGTCAGATTTAGTTGCTGATTTGAAATATGAGTACGGCAAGCAGTTTTTAAGATTTCAGGATTCCCCCATTCAAGTAGATAGGAGGACTAATGCCCGAAATAGCCGCCCAGAAGCGTCACAGATATGAATTTGAAAGGGTCTTCTTCGCTCAGCTCGATATGTTGAGCAAGCAGTCGTGGTCACATGATGAGTGTCTTTAAGGCATTGATTTCCAGCAGGATGCTATTGCGACGGTGTCTGATTTAGCAGATATGAGCTTATCTAACACAGCGTCCACTATGTGCTGATAAGAACCGAGAGGCTTCAGAGCGGGTCGATACTTACACAGCACTCTACACTACAAAACCCATCAATAAATAGATATGTCAACTCAAGTTCTGGCCAAGAAATGACAATATATAAAAAAAAGTGCTGAAAAAGATAGTGCTGAAAGGATGTGTGGAAGAGGCCAAGGAAATGTGAATGTACATTTGCATCTCGTCTAGAAACCTTTCCACAAACAAATTCATATTTCCAGGCCAGAAGCGAGTCACTTTTAAACTCCAAACTCAAAAAAGCAGAGATCCGGACGTCTCCACACTTCATCACACTCGTGTTCAACACCATGTCCTCACAGAAGATCTGAAAACAGGCTCACATAATGTCCTCCATCAGATGAAGTGCTTAACTTGTGCTCTCGGGCGGTTAATACTGCAGGCTGGATTCTGCGTCTGAAAGAGAAAACACCGGTTAGTGTTTGGGAGAGTAGTGTTTTAACAGCACGTTAAACTCAATTATTCAGATTCTTATCATAACTACTTATAATTCAATGTGATTTTAGGGCTGTGCAACGATTAATCGTGATTAAATGCGATTAATCGCATCCAAAATAAAAGTTTGTGTTTACATGATATATGTGTGTGTACTGTGTATAACTATTTTGTATATATATACACACATATGCATTTATATATTTAAGAAAAATGTGTTATTATTTATAAAATATTTATATATAATAAAATAATAAATATATATATATATATATACACTATATAAATGCAAATATTTCTTAAATATATGCATGCATTATATATACAAAATAATTATACACAGTACACACACATATACTATGTAAACACAAACTTTTATTGCGTTTAAGATGCGATTTTGCGATTAAGATGCAACTTTTTAGAGGCGATTAATTGTTGCACAGCCCTAGATTCTATCATAACTAGAGATGCACGGATGTATTGGACAATAACCGGTAACGGACAATTAAAGCTATTATTTTCGTTTTCGGCCGGTTGTTTAAAAAACGACAATAACGCATTAAAACTGTTTAAAATAGCGACGTTAATGCAGACTTTATTTGACCCTCTTAGACCCTCTTATTTGACCCGTTCAAGTCAGGGTTGCCAGATCTTGCAGTTTTTCCCACATCAAACATTATTGTAACGTCTACTGTCCAATAATCACAGAGAGCTTGTGTTATGTTACTTCTGGTAAGAAACAAAATCGCAGCTTTCAAATTCTGTACATATTATTACAAAATTCAAGCAATAAATGCTTTTTTGAATCTCTTAAATGTGACGTTAGATCGCTGTAGCGCCTCAGTTCAAGCGAGTCTTTTCTTGCACTTTAATACAAGTTATATCTAGAAAACATGCATGAACATCAGAAGGTATGTTGAACGATACAGTAAAACTTACCGAAATCCGTATCATGTCTCATGTAATCGCTCAATCTGTGTTTCAACCGCGGAAAGACGTCAATAAACCCGCTTGAGAACAATATCACTCAATGTTGCGTTTCCCTCAGGAAAGTTATCCAGTGTTCATTAGTTAGGTTATTTACTGGTAATTATATATGTATGTCTGAATAAATTTGCCATGAAGTGTTTATAAAAACTATGTTGAGTTGCATACAAACATTTAAACTTTTATTTGAGTGTAAATATTATATCTAGACATAAATAGTTGAATATAATAGCTCTGTTGTCTCTAATATTATATTGTTCCCTGTATAGTTTTTTTCCCTTAATAAAAATCAAACTATCGGCCGATATCATTCTGAATAATTGTCTATCAGTATTGGCTGAGAAATGAAATTTAGTATCAGTGCATCTCTAATCATAACCTGTAATAAAATAAATAAATAAACAAATACCCCCCCCCCCCCCCCCCCCTCCACAATCCATAATTTTCACTCCAAGCTAAGCTCAAAAGTTGTCTGCCCTGGATAATCATAAAAAATAAAACACCCACAAGTATTAAATGCTTCTTACAAATAAATCTGTTTGATTTGTAAGACTTCAAGAAAATAAAAGTCTCGACAAAACACTACAAAAGCTAAATGTTTGATGGCTGATGTTAGCGTTGCTCCGCTAAAGCCTCTGAGGAGAGCGTTTCAATCGCGCTACAATCCAGTGAAGAGGAGTCAGAGAGCAGGTCAAACTCAAAGCAAACATGGATGGAAGCATTTGTTTGGCCTCCGCCAGGACGTCTTGACAGCCGGGGCCAGAGAGACTCCATCAGCCTGACAGTTCGGCTCTAGCGGAGAACAAGCTAATTGCTGTGGGACTAGCGTGCTTTCCGTATCCATCAAAACAGGCCGGCTCACTCCACCCACTTCTAGCATCACACGCTTAAACACGTCCTCCATGGCACTGAAAAATAACCTTCAAAACAAACAGGCTAATGCCCCTCGTTTTACGGTGCAAAACTAGCGCGATAGCTTTAAAACCTCTTCTTTGCATGTGAAACTCGATTGTTTCGCTTCCTCTTTGCTAATTCTGTTAGCATATCGAGTATACATGTTTGCTAACTCTCAAGACTTCATGTCAGCAATATAACTCCAGATAATAACTTTTAATCTACAAACTAAACATCTCGAGCCATTGTTTGTTGTGATGTTTGTAATGTGTCATCTGGGAGTCGCTGAGTCTTAGCATGTTAGCATTCTTTCTCTGCTGTGTCTTTGTAATTAGGTATTAACTGAAAGTGAGTGAACGGAACTAAAGTCATAATAATAAATGATCTACATTTGTTAGTAGCACGCTCGTATCTACGCTCGTAGTGTAACTATATATAATTTGCTTCAGAAACCGTATATTTTCCAGTGAGTAGATACAATTTAGCATGTTAGCATTCTCTGCAAAGTTTTCTTTTTAAATAGGTCTTAGCTGGAAGTGAGTGAACGCCAGTGTTGAGAAGCCAAACTAATAACCTAGATTAATTTCTCAGTAGCGTAACTGTTATCTGCTTAAAACATTACTTTTAGATAAAGTGAGTAGCTAAACCTTAACATATTAGCGATAAAGATAAAGTTCTGCATTTAAAAGAATAGCGATTCCACACCACAGCTATAACAACGTTATAGTTATAATTATAGTTATCATTATAGTTAACGTTATTGTTATCGTTATAGTTATCGTTAACGTTATAATTATAGTTACCGTTAACATTATAGTTAATGTAATTCTTATAGTTGCCTTTAAAGTTATCATTATAGTTAACGTTATAGTTATAGTTATCATAGTTATCGTTATAGTTATTGTTATAGTTAACGTTATCATTATAGTTAACGTTATAGTTATCGTTATAGTTAACGTTATAGTTATCGTTATAGTTAACGTTATAGTTATCGTTATAGTTAACGTTATTATAGTTATTGTTATTGCTATAGTTATCATTAACGTTTTAGTTATCATTATAGTTATTGTTATAGTTAACGTTATCATTATAGTTAACGTTATAGTTATCGTTATAGTTAACGTTATAGTTATCGTTATAGTTAACGTTATAGTTATCGTTATAGTTAACGTTATTATAGTTATTGTTATTGCTATAGTTATCATTAACGTTTTAGTTATCATTATAGTTATTGTTATAGTTAACGTTATCATTATAGTTAGTGTTATAGTTATCGTTAACGTTATAGTTATCGTTATAATTAACATTATCGTTGTAGTTATTGTTATAGTTAACGTTATCATTATAATTATTGCTATAGTTATCATTAACATTATAGTTATCTTAGTTATCAATCTTGGTGTGAACACGCCTTAAGTTAGCTTGGGAAGCTACCGTTTAAAACTCGCTGATAAACAGGCGAATTATTGTCGTTTCAGAGAAGTTGAGGTCGTACTTTGCAGGTTGCGAATCTCCTTTTCTCGTTTTTGTGCTACCTTTTTCCAACCCCTTTCCGGAGAGGCATGACCCAGATGCTACGCAAATCAAAGGATTGCTCTGTAATTGAATTTTCAGCCCTTCAAAAGAAATACCTCTAGGAAATAAACCCAGGATCGTAATGACAAAGAGCGGATGAGATGGACAGCAAATAGAGCGGGAGCCTGTTCGCTCTCATTGAGAAACAAGCCCACGCAACAGACGTGCAGTCGCAGCACGGCGCATGTGCCTGTCAGACTGGGAAACACACACTCCAGGAACACACACTCTTCCTTTTATTAAAAAATACGCTCCCCTGCTGCTGCGCCAACAGACCTCCGTGATCTCACTTAATTTGACGGGCCCTCCATCAGCTCCTCTGAACGAGAGACATCCGTCTTTGTTAGGAGGCCATGGCAAATGTTCCTCGGCTACGTGCGACTCCCCAATCCACATTTGTTAGGGGTGAGGC
Organism: Phoxinus phoxinus; assembly: GCF_949152265.1. Lineage (NCBI taxonomy): Eukaryota > Metazoa > Chordata > Actinopteri > Cypriniformes > Leuciscidae > Phoxinus > Phoxinus phoxinus. Next base: position 29,844,522 of record NC_136895.1, on the reverse strand, counting down.
CCATGTTATGAGACTTATCTGCAATATTGAAGACTTTAAAGTCATTTTTTCCAGGAATCATTCACTGGAAATGAAAATCCTGTCATCGTTCACTCACCCTCACATCGTTGCAAACGCGAGCGACTTCCGGGGAAAAGAGGCGTTTCGGAGCATGTTCACGCCGCTCTGACATCAGGAGCTGTCAAAGAGGATACAAATACACCACTGTTAACACGATGAGATGAACACTTCACTCAGGCCACAAAATGAGTCAGGTGACACTTTACTGCAAACTGAAAAACTTTTTTTCTATCCAAATCCTGGGTTGAGCCTTTTGAGTCAAATTGTGGGTTCTTTTTTTCAGTGTAGGGTAGTTTCTGTGTAACCCAGGTCCTGGGTCAGATGGAACAACCCAATGTATGGGTAGTTTTTGTGTTACCCAGGTCCTGGGTCAGATGGAACAACCCAATGTATGGGTAGTTTTTGTGTTACCCAACTCCTAGATCAGACGCAACAACCCAATGTTTGGGTAGTTTTTGTGTTACCCAGGTCCTGGGTCAGATGTAACAACCAAGTGTTTGGATAGTTTTTGTGTTACCCAGATCTTGGGTCAGATGTAACAACCCAATGTATGGGTAGTTTTTGTGTTACCCAGATCTTGGGTCAGATGTAACAACCCAATGTATGGGTAGTTTTTGTGTTACCCAGGTCCTGGGTCAGATGGAACAACCCAATATATGGGTAGTTTTTGTGTTACCCAACTCCTAGATCAGATGTAGCAACCCAATGTTTGGGTAGTTTTTGTGTTACCCAGATCCTGGCTCAGACGTAACACCCCAGTGTATGGGTAGTTTTTGTGTTACCCAACTCCTAGATCAGATGTAGCAACCCAATGTTTGGGTAGTTTTTGTGTTACCCAACTCCTAGATCAGACGTAACAACACAATGTTTGGGTAGTTTTTGTGTTACACAGGTCCTGGGTCAGACGTAACAACACAATGTTTGGGTAGTTTTTGTGTAACCCAGGTCCTGGGTCAGACGTAACAACCCAATGTATGGGTAGTTTTTGTGTTACCCAACTCCTAGATCAGATGTAGCAACCCAATGTTTGGGTAGTTTTTGTGTTACCCAGATCCTGGCTTAGATGTAACAACACAATGTTTGGGTAGTTTTTGTGTTACCCAGGTCCTGGGTCAGACGTAACACAATGTTTGGGTAGTTTTTGTGTAACCCAGGTCCTGGGTCAGATGTAACAACACAATGTTTGGGTAGTTTTTGTGTAACCCAGGTCCTGGGTCAGACGTAACAACACAATGTTTGGGTAGTTTTTGTGTTACCTAGATCCTAGGTCAGACGTAACAACACAGGGGTTGAGTTACTTATTGCAGGCTTTTTGAGACCTCTTCATGAGAGAGCAGTGCAGCTCCGTCAAACTGGTGCATGTCTTCGGTAAAATACAGCGTTGTGTATTTATTTTATCTATAAATACGTTACTGTTCTGCATATCGTTTAATTTTATGCAAAGCAACATATAGGGCCGCGATGTGACTCACCTAAACAAGTGTCGCGTCAATCTTTTCGCGTGATGGAAACGCCTGATGCCTTGCATAAAATTGTATGATTTTATTAAAAAAATATACATGCTTAGAAATGTAAAATATGTTCTCAGAACTGTACACTGATTGTTTATGGACAGGTTATGGAGTCAGTCACGGCATATTTTGGCTACGAGTGAAACGCAGGACGACGGTCTGAAGTTAGAAGTTCCCCGCTGAACACGACACGAGATCCGGCACGTGATCCAGCGCCGTTACGGTGGAAACGGGACAATAACGACTGGTCAATTACACTCAAATTACTTATAAATGTTTAATTTTTACTTCTAATATTTGTTAAACGAGCTTAAATGTAGGCAATATGTATTCAAAATATGCTATACAGTAAAGTATGATAAAAAATAAAGGAATTATCATGCAAACCAGTGGTTGTGTGGAGTATTTTTTTTTTTAAGTTTTGAGGATTTAAGTTAATGAATTAAGTAAAAATGAATCAACCCAGTATGAAGGGGTAAATAAAGAACCCAATTTGCTGGGTCAAATTCACCCAACATGTGTTCTGTCCTACATATACCCAGCCCTTGGGTTGAAAGCGACCCAAATTGGGCTGTTTTTAACCCAGTGTTTTTGAGAGTGTGAATATTTGGCGACGGAGTCATTTCCATCTCCCATGCCTCAAAGCCCATGCGTACAGGTCATCATCTAGCATTAATTACAATAATTACTCCACTAAAAATGTCAGTGGCATCTCCGTTCCACCGACGGCCCCTGAGCTTCACCATAACTTCACTGTTTTCATCTTTATTCATGTTCTTCTGCTCCCAAAGTAGACTAATTAAAGCGTGCAACATCCAGAAACTAAGGACAACAGCATGATTTATCATTCGTTATGACTTTCTGATAGATCCTTCATCCGCGTTCATCTGAGAAACGTGTGCTCGTTGAATATCAATGAGGGCTAATGACGAACGCTCTGGTGTCTGAAGGGAAAGAGGAGATGTGATCCTGGTGTCACCTCAAAAATCCTCGGAAATCAGGAAAACCTGAGATATTCATGCCGATGAAAAGGGCTGCGCCTGTATTAAGACTTTCAGAGATTTGTTTTCAGGTCTTACACACGATTGTAGCTTTTGATCAGCGACGGTATCAAGTTTGTCGAGTTAAAACCTTCTAATCTGTCGTTTAGTTATTTTGTTTATGCATTAAAGAAAAATCTAATTATCTTTGCCCATAATTTCACTTCTCGAACAGTCTGGGTGTTTCTAACTAAATTGTAGTGTCATTTAAATCAGTCTCGCCAAAAACCACTGCGTGTGCTCTAATACATTTTTTGATTTGCTTTAAGGCATGACTTGGTGATATTAATTTTCTCTGAACTAAATGATCTTTTCTTTTGACATCAGAAGGGGAATGAAAATTAAAAAGAAAAAAAAAGTTTTGAAGTTTTAAATTGTGAGTGTAATATAAACATATATACATAATTAATACAATAATTAATAACATTAGTAATAATATTAATCTCAAAATAAATAAATAAAATAATATAATCATGTTTAATAATAATAATCTAAAAACAATAAATTAAAAATATAAATTTAATTGAAACAAAATCTCAAAATTAAATAATAACAATAATATCAGTCAATTAAAAAAAAGTAATACAAAACATTTTAGTTATATTATTAGTTTAACTGGACATCAGGACAAATAATAATAAATACATAAATAAATAAATACAACAAAAATCTTTTTAAACTGTAAAAATACTAATATTGAAATCAATTCAAATAAAATTAATTAAGAATATATGAAACATTTTTAGTTATGATTTTAATAGGACATCAAGACAAGGTCCTGATAATAATGTCAATATAAATTAAATTAAAATAAAAAAATATAATAATACTTTTTTTTGTTAAGTTAATTTCAGTTTAGTAATAATAATTATATTAATAATAATCTAAATAAAAATATCTAAATAAAATAAAACAAAATAACATAAAACAATAAAATTACTCAAACCTAAAACAAACACACATAAGAAGAAAAAATTAACAACAACATTTTTTGTGGAATTGGTGCCAAAATAATGAACAGCGATTCTGATTGGTCTTCAGTGACGCCCGTCATCCTCAAGCCCCGCCCACTGAGCTGCGGACCCCTGATAAGCCCAGCCCATCACCCTCAAGCCCCGCCTACTGAGCTGCAGAGCCCTGATAAGCCGCGCCCATCACCCTATAGGCCCCGCCCACTGAGCTGTAGAGCCCTGATAAGCCCGGCCCATCACACTCAAGCACCGCCCACTGAGCAGCCCTGCTCATCACCCTCAAGCCCCGCCCACTGAGCTGCAGAGCCCTGATAAGCCCTGCTCATCACCCTCAAGCCCCGCCCACTGAGCTGTAGAGCCCTGATAAGCCCGGCCCATCACACTCAAGCACCGCCCACTGAGCAGCCCTGCTCATCACCCTCAAGCCCCGCCCACTGAGCTGTAGAGCCCTGATAAGCCCGGCCCATCACCCTCAAGCCCCGCCCATTAAGCTGTGGAGCCCCGATAAGCCTGGCCCATCACCCTCAAGCCCCGCCCAGTGAGCTGCAGAGCCCTGATAAGCCCGGCCCATCACCCTCAAGTCCCGCCCAATGAGCTGCAGAGCCCTGATAAGCCCGGCCCATCACCCTCAAGCCCCGCCCACTGAGCTGCAGAGCCCTGATAAGCCCGGCCCATCACCCTCAAGCCCCGCCCACTGAGCTGCGGAGCCCTGATAAGCCCGGCCCATCACCCTCAGGCCCCGCCCACTGAGCTGTGGAGCCCTGATAAGCCCGGCCCATCACCCTCAAGCCCCGCCCACTGAGCTGCGGAGCCCTGATAAGGCCCTCACAGCCTCGTATCTTCAGCATCTCTGCTGTCCTGATGTATTCTCTAAATAAACCAGTTCCTTTTGAGCAGATACCATCAGACACGAATCAGCCAGATGGAGCCGATACCTGCTGAAGTCAGAATCCCGGGACGCTTGCCAGATCCCAAGAAAAGAGCGTTTTCTCATTCCCAGCAATGCCTCGCTTTATTTATCAACACGAATTCAGCGTTTCGAGACAGAAGGTCGTGTCCGCACTGATACTGACTCCTGATTGGTCGGTGGATTCGCCGGCCGGGGCTCGAGAGATCAGATGGGCCGCGCTGATTTCAAGAGTCTCCAGTCAGTACATCAAACCCCTTTTCCCCCGCCGAGCCACTCAACAAAGAGCCGGAGAGGGACTGATAGAGGAGCACGGGCCTTTTAACCCGCCAAGCTTCATGTTTTAGATGAGGGAAAGAGCAGGATCGGGGAATGAAGGTCTAATGCACTTTAAAAGCCATGAAGGGAAGGGCTTGTCTTTTTCAGAGAGATGCTGCTCCACACGACTCGCAATAATGAATCAGGGCTGCAAGTGCAACTATATTATTTTGATTGTAAGAATGAGTATTCGGGAGGTTAATGCAACAGTTACTCAACACGATTTCAATCATCAGTTTCAATGCGCCTTACTGTTTTTTCAGTGGCTCGCGCAGAGAGCTTAAATTTAAAGTCCCCCTGTGGTGAAAATCAAGTTTGTTTATGTGTCTATGTGGTGTTTTTAATCTGCTTTAACACACACATGTGTAAGTTCATAAGTCGACAGCATTGCTGAGTATTTTCTGCTTAAAACTGCAGTGAACCAAAGACAGTCTCAAAAACACGGTTTGAAATCGCTGGTGTTTCTGACGTCACAAACTACCTTGTAACCAATCAGATCAACGTGTGATCGTCCACCAGTGGATCTCTGAGTGAGTGAGTGGAGGCGGATACAATTTGATAAAATATGTAATATTTTATCAAATTGATTTTAATAAAGAATTTACAAAACATTAATATTACACATTTTTTAAATCAGTATTATGATAAAATCATTTTGGAAATAAACCGTTTCATAAATGCTGGTTTGTTTTAACCCAATTTTGGGTCAAATATGGACAATTTATAATGCATTTTTAATCCAACGTTTGGGTTTGTCCATATTTGACCCAAAATTAAGTTAAAACAATCCAGCATTTTTTACAGTGTATACATTTTTTTTTTTTTTTTTAAGTTATCAAATTGATTTACAAATATTTTACCAAATTAATTAGTTAAAAAAAGTATGAAATTAAAAAAAATATTTATATTTGTATACAACTGCAGTTGAGGATTACAACCTAAAAAAAAAAGGAATAAAAATCACCATTAAAAATAGCCCATAATAGTAGTCCATATACAGTTATGATGTGTTGTACAGAAAAATCAAAACATCAGACGTGTTCAGAGCAACACAAGAGGGAGTAAATAAAGACAAAACTATAATTTATGAGTGATTTGTTGCTTTAAGAGGAGAGCTAAAACTGCTTTCCACTGTCAGACAGGATTTACTCCGCAAACACGGCCTTTAGATCTGACTGAGAGGACGACCGGAGCCGTTGATTGGATTGTAAACATTTGGACGTGGGCTTGCAGACACATCGCTAACGCTAATGCTAAGCGTCCAGCTTTTTAAGCTCCCTTTTCACATCAGGCCTCTGGAAAGCAACTTAATTGCTGACTCCAAATGTTAATTGGATTTCATTATGTGTAATTTGGGTAGTTTCAGCTGAGGGAATCGCTAATAAAGACCGACAGTGAGCGGCATTGAAAAGTCGGGGGTGATTATTTGGCGCTTTGTGAGGTTGTCAGGCGCTAACAACTGAGAATTTTACTCAAAAATAATAAACAGATGAGAACAAAACAAGACAGAAAAACAGTCACTTAAAATTAAAGAGCTGATACCAAAAGAAAACTGCATGATTAACTCGAATTAAGCTGCCTGATGTTTATTATTAGCGTTGTTTGCTAAGCTTTGCTAATACTATTGCTCATACCAAGTACCACATTTTGTAGCCAAACACCCTAACAACCACACAGAACACCATAGAAACAACACAGAACACCCTAACAACCACCCAGAACACCATAGAAACGACTCAGAACACCCTAACAACCACCCAGAACATAGAAACGACTCAGAACACCCTAACAACCACCCAGAACACCATAGAAACAACACAGAACACCCTAACAAACACCCAGAACACCATAGAAACAACACAGAACACCCTAACAAACACCCAGAACACCATAGAAACAACACAGAACACCCTAACAAACACCCAGAACACCATAGAAACGACTCAGAACACCCTAACAACCACCCAGAACATAGAAACGACTCAGAACACCCTAACAACCACACAGAACACCATAGAAACGACTCAGAACACCCTAACAACCACCTACTATAGTAACCACCCAGAATACCATAGAAATGACCCAGCAAACCCTAACAACCACCCAGAACACCATAGAAACGACTCAGAACACCCTAACAACCACACAGAACACCCTAGAAACGACTTAGAACACCCTAACAACCACCCAGAACACCATAGAAATGACTCAGAACACCCTAACAACCACCCAGAACACCATAGAAACAACACAGAACACACTAAAAACCACCCAGAACACCATAGAAACGCCTCAGCACACCCTAACAACCACTTACTGTTGTAACTACCCAGAACACCATAGAAATGACCCAGAACACCCTAACAACCACTTACTGTTGTAACTACCCAGAACACCATAGAAACGACTTAGCACACCCTAACAACCACCTACTGTTGTTTTTCGGCCCAGAACACCATAAAAAGCGCTCAGAGTACCCAAGAAATTGCCCAGAATACTCTAGAAATCACACAATAACCACCCAGCACTCCCTACACTCTAAAAAATGCTGAGTTGTTTTAACCCAAATCTGGGTCAAATATGGACGAACCCAACCGTTGGGTTAACATTTTTAATAAAAAAATGTAACCCAACGTCTGGGTTTGTACATATTTGACCCAAATTTGGGTTGAAACAACCTAGCATTTTTTTAGAGTGTAGTAACCACTCAAAACACCTTAGCAACCACCTACCATAGTAACCACCCAGAACACCATCGAAATGACCCAGAACACCCTAACAACAACCTACTATAGTAACCCCCCAGAACACCATAGAAACACCCTAGTAACGGCTTAGAATACCCTAGTACACTCTAGCCCAGAACACTCTAGAAACACCATAGAAACCACCAAGCAATCACCCAGAACACCCTAGCAACTACCTACTATAGTAACCGCTGACACCCTGGTAACCACATAAACACCATAGAAATCCCCCAGAACACAATGGAAACACCTTAGAAATTGCCCAGAACTCCCTAGTTCCCACCCTGATAACCCTAGTTACCCCCCTGAGCACCCTAGCTACCACCCTTAGCATTGTGGTAGCAAGTATTCAGAGGCTCCTGCCAGCAAATCCTTCAGTAAATGTATAAATCTAGTGATTATTATTATTCAGAGTTGTATTTAGATAGGAGCACATTAATATTGAAAGTGTACAGTCATTGAAATGATCCCATTTTCACTGAGCTATCAAGGTCTGACCTTTACCACACCGACATGCAATATAAACCTAAGATCAGTCGTGCACTCAAACGAAGCTTCAAGGAAAACGAGCACTTGTGTAAATATCATCAGTTAAACCCAGCTTATATTACTCTAAAAACACATTAGATCAGATCACAGGTGAAGATGGAGGAGGATTATGGGACATACGGATCTTTACCTGCTCATCAAGCTTTATTGCGACCGCATGATGTGCAGCCTGGTGTCCATGAAGCCGGGTCTAAAACAACTGTACTATTCTCTGCATGACGGTAATGACGGTTACAGTCAAACCAAGCATTACTCAGACACCAGATATACTAGCGGGTGCAGGACACTATAGTTCATTTATGTAAGTGAGGAGAGCAAAATACAGTAAACTGTGACATATTATACCCAAAAACTCTTCATTCAGAGACTACCATTTAAATTTATACAAATTTGTGACCAGAAATGATTGGGAAACTGTGAGCTGATCATGTTCTGCTGAAGTGTTTTGTCTTTAATTGCTAATGCTCATTTTACACACACACACTGAACACAATGAAGCATTGCTTGGTCACTGGTTGAGCTAAACTGGTATTATCTAATTGTGTAGTTAAATTTACCAGCTGACAGATATTCAACATAATTCATGTGTGAGACAGTCTAACAGAAGGATGGACAAAACCTGTCAAATATCAACTGAGTTCTGCTCATATTTTTTTACCGTTTTCTAAACTATAGCGAATAAACTGTGATAATGTGAGAAATGTTGCAGGAGTCTGAATACATTTTGGTTTGACTATATTTATTTTTGCTACACAAAAATGATGTATACTAAATTATAATGATTACAATATTTATTCTACAATACAATATACAATAATAATGAATGCATATATATATTACCATCATTACCGTTATGTGAAGACGAGAACAATTGTTTTAGAGAACAAGTTCATATTTGGTTATGATGGTGTCATGATTCTGCCCTCGTGTCCTTGATTTTCTCTAGTCTTGAGGCAGGATCATGATAGACGCATGTTGTGTGTGCAAGCACATGGCCTTGTGTTTGGGCTGTGTGCTTGCGTTGTCTCGTCACTTATCGTTAGTCATTATTGTTTCATCTGTGTCACCTGTTGTCATTATTAGTTTCACCCTATTTAATCCCCTTATGTTTGCTGTCCTGTGCTGGTTCATTATCTATTCCTGATTGTCAAACATTGTATGAAACTACCTGTAAGTTACCTGTTGTAAGTCTTGTCTTGAAAGTAGTTTTTGATCTGGTCTTTACTGTTAGTTTAGTGTCTAGTTTATTTTCTGAGTCTTATGTTGTCTGTCTAGAGTAGTCTTTTGTTCCTGTCTATGTTTTGCGCCCTCGTGGGTTTTGTTTTCCCTGTTTTTGTCTTTAATTAAACATTGTGTGTTGCATACTGTCTGCGCTTGGGTTCATCTGCTATCCATATAACAGATGGACATGGAAATATTTAATTTTAACTTTATTAGGTGTCATTACCGCTATTTTCTCAATCGGTTAAGTACAGTATAAGTTAATTTACGTTTTTTATTGTTATTAAAATTAAAAGTGACTTGATATGCAAGACTTATCCAACTTTTCCAATAAAAAGTGAGAAATGTCATTACTGTAATTACCATCACACACATCAAATCCACCAGAAATAGTTTTACAAGTTAGCCTACTAAATATCCAAAAGTAAAGAATCCCCCATGAACATTCTCCTTTATATACTTGTGTTTCCATATAAGGTTAATCTACATCTACTATAAATAGCATTAATCAAACAATATGAAGATATAATAGAAGGTGACGTCCTCTTTTCTAATTCAAATCTCCACACAATCCCATTCACCGTCTTCCTGACGGATCTCTGGCTTTTGTCTCCATAATAGAATTATTGCGGCTTCAATGGCAGTGGCGCTGAATGCGATGAAAAGTGTAAGAATTAGGAAATGAATGGAGAACGAGCTCAAAGAATATTCCTCCGTTCAGGCTCATCACCTCAATCAAACGCCACACGCAGGACGAGGATAATGAAGAACGAGGATGGAAAAAAAGAAGAAGAAGAAAAAAACATTTTACTCTGGAATGTCTGGTTTTATGACAAATCTCTACGGTCCTGTCCATGCATTTAAATATGCGATGAATATTAAAATGAGATACATCACGGCCTCATTTACTACAGTGACACTAGGGAGATATTTCATTGCATAATAGAGTTGATCTTTGCAAGTGTAAAATCTATAGAATGGTTCTTAAAAAGTGAGAAAGTTATGCAAAAAAGGGATGATTGGGAGTAATGTCAACCTAGGGTGCTTTGCACTATGACCTCGAGCCGAACACCCGCCAGAAGCTTTTCCCCCTCGGTCGAACATTATTAAAATTAGAGATTATTTAGAGATATCAGCCGAATGTCTCAGTGCGGGCGCTGATAAATCCAAGGTTGTATCTGGTAAATTACCGCACTAATAATGCCAAGGATGGCACCAAACTTCTACAGTAGTACAAATAAGTTCTGCACTTATAAAACGAGGCATTGGAAAGTGTGTAAGTACATCAGGAGTTTATTTAAATAACACTTGCCTAATGGATTATGCTACCGCTAACTCGGACGTCGAGGTCACTTCCGTGATTTGGGAAAAGCCCGTAAAAGTCTCGCACGATCACCCGGTGTTGCTGAAAACGTTTTTTTGGTATATCCATTTATTAATTTCTTTAAGTGTTGACAACTTATGGCCCTATCTTGCACCCAGCGCAATTGACTTTGTTCACCGACGCAAGTATCATTCCTATTTTGCACCCGTGCACAGCGGACTTTTCCCTCCACACATACACACGCCGGTAAATTAGGGAATGAACTTGCGCTCGCGGCGGTGGTTTAGCGAAAAGAGGAGCGTGTTCCGGCGCAAACGTTCCCTGGTGCTTTTTTACAGTTTCAGAAAACACTTCCGCCGCTGACCAGGAGAAACCGAGTCTAAAGACAGTGGCGCCGCGCGTTAGTCATATGCTATTTTAAGCGCACATGCTTGGCCGTAATGTAGCGTGTGAACAACACACACACTTTGATTCTCTAATCTAAACAGACGCAGCAGTTTTTATTTTTGAAAATCATACATTATAACAAGGAAACATATTAACACACGAGGAAAATCATTGTTGTGTCCGTGAAGATGTGAAAACAATATGCATAAATCTAGATTACTACCCAAATTATTATACGCCTGTTTAACCGAAGCTAATTTGTGTGGTTTCTCCATCATCCTCATACAATGTCACTTCTCTGTGTTTTACGGCCCTGATGAGAACGTCGGTCTCCTCGGCTGTGAACCGCTCCTGGCGTGCGCCGGCAAACCCGCCGTTATAATAGCAATCCGCCGTGGAACAAGCGCGCCGGCTCTTAAAGGGAATGTGAGAGGACGCTCTGATTGGTTTATTTCACGTTACGCCCAAACCACAACTATGAATAATGAAGCGACTTCAGACCAACACATTTTAGATTTGCGTCGGCAACAAGAGTCATTTATCCGCCCACAAAGTAACTTGCGTTTCGCGCTTTATACTTGCGTTTCAGATTGTTAAAATAGGGCCCAATGTGTTAACTAGTAATTGTTGCAAACTGGCACTACCAACAAAATATTAGTGCATTCCTGGAACTGGGCGTCGCTACACTACATCCTCATGCATCGCTTTCTGCCTGGACTTTTACAGGCTTTTCCCAAATCACGGAAGTGCAAAGGACCCTAGATTGAAATTACTCCGAAACATCCCTTTAATTGATTGAAAGGCGTGGGAACCCTGGTGTAGAGGTCATTTTAATATTCATCATATTTAAATGTGTATATTTTGATGCACATAATTCAGTTGATGCCTCGTTTCAAAACAGCAACACTGTAAAAACAATAAAATTGCTTTACTCATCAAAATAATCAACTTTTTATGATCCAACTCATTTTTTTATCAGTTAAATGTAATTTAAAGGTGGGGTATGTGATTTGCAAAACGGCCGGTAGATTTTGAAAATACACAACTCAAATGGCCCTACCTTCTTTCCTTTGACTCCACCCATTCAAAGAACATGGACCAATCAATGGTACGACCGATTGATTGACACACTTACTGTCCAATGATTCTAGGTGGTCTTGGAAATGATTGGCTGGTGTTTTTTGAGTCCTGCCCGTTCCACAGATGATTAAATTGCTTAATTTTCATTTCAGTGCTTCTAACTCAGTGGCTGTAAGTGGGTTAGGAATAGGATTTCAAGTGATTTTGAAAAAATGGTCAAAAAAGAAAATTACATACCCCACCTTTAAGTTGAACTGACTTAAACATCCAAGTTGATTGTACTTAATTTAAGGAAGCAATTTGTTTTACAGTGTAATAACTGTAGGTTTGCACAACTATCCTGTTTTATAAAGGCAGCGTAGTATCTCAATGTTCAGTTCAATGGGACAATCGACTGTATACGATGTACACAGATTCATTCTGCTCATGTTGCATGAATACCGTATATAATGCAGTAAATATCACGTAAATAATGTGGATGATCGATTTCTTTATGTTCCATATTCTCCACTAATAACACAAGGCCGTACAACTGAACACACTGAAATGCAGGAATGTTTTAGACGTGTTTCGTGTTAGCAAGCGGAGGATGTGCTCAGTGTGTGTGTGTGTGTGTGTGTGTGTGAGAGAGAGAGACTTCATTCTCGTCTCTTCAAAGGAAACGTGCTCTAAAAATACCCACACTGTAGTCCAGATATTGAACACAGACACTTGCTGTTCTGATCCTTCACTCGACATCAACACACACACACACACACACACACACACACACACACACACACACACACACACACACACACACACACACACACACACACACACACACACACACACACACACACACACACACACACACACACACACACACACACACACACACTGAGCTGTCTCGACTTGTCCTGATCAGTCAGACTCAGTCCCTCAGAAGACATCAGTGAGCGTTACTGCCACAAACAAAGGGAAAAGCATCCAGACAGAAGCGCGGTCGTGTTCTAGTTTAGCGTACGCCAAATCTCTTCTCAGAATCTCCTCAACTGCGTTTCCCGGAGCGAACATGCAGCGGCTGAATTAAACATCACAGACACAAACTAGATTTGGACATTTTCTGAAGATTTTTCTGAACTCGCTGCCATGACGATAGGGTGGTGTGATGGTTGCCAGGGCGACGATATTTGGTTGCTGGGTGGTTGCTAGGTGGTTCGCTCCAATAGGAAGCCACTAAATCTGTGAACGGAAATGGTGCTGAAAAATCCTACCTTACATTTATATTGAGGTACAATACATAAAAAAGCTGATTTTGTAGTGCTGGGGGATTTATAATCATAAAGTTAATTTAATCATAAAATTACTATTGTTTTGCATTAATAAGTACGCTTACTAATAATATTACATGTTTGTTTATTGGAAATTTGACAGTAAAGCACTGGACTTGAATTGAGATCCAGATAAAAACAGTAATGTGAAAAATTATAGATATCATATTCCATATATTCCACTCTTATTAAATGTAAAACTGTTCTTGTACTATAGTATCAAACCGAACTGAGCGACAGCTTCAGATATTATCACAGAAGTGCTCTTTTCTTGCTTTCTGTGAAATTCAGTCACAATTAAAAAAAAAACCTTTTGGTTTTTCATTTGTTTTCTACTATTTTTCCATTTATTAGGGAGTGGAAATGGCTAATAAGTCAACAAGTGATCCTCTGCCGCCATCTACTGGTTATACTACTAGTGATTTCATGGCTCTATAAATAAAAGTGTTAGTTTTCCTACATCTTTAAAATTTTAGCTTTAAAACACATCACAAAAATAACATTAAACCTGGATAATATTTCGCGCTTTGTAGTGCTTGAAAAAGTGTGAAGCTCTTGAATTTCACTCTCAAAAGGTCGTACGAACCCTGAGATGAATAAATAAACATGTGAGTATTTCTGCCACAATACCATGGTTACAGTGAGCGTCGCTACATAAACCCATGCTGAATGTTGCGGATTTGTGGACTGGAAACTTCTAGAAGTTCATGGCACAATGTTCTCCGGGTTCCCACGTCAGCGCTGTTTGATCTGATGTGATTTGTAACTAAAGTCAGTGGATCCGGCGGGACAAGGGTCGGAAAATGCCACCATTGGGTCGCAGTGTGGAGCCCTGATATACACACACAACTTTCACAGAAGTTAGTTTGGTGTTAAAAAGGTTTCAGAAAGCTTCTTGCGGACGAGTTTCTGTGTGTCTCCTCTTTGCCCTGTCCGTGACCCTCATCCTCTCAGAGCTCTACAAAAGATGCAATTTAAACAGAGACTGATGGATGAAGTAGAAGAAAGTATGTACAAATAGAAGATCTGAATGTTTGTTCGAGAGGTCAAGAACCTCGGCCCCGGAGCCATTAGTGCAGTGTCTGCTGAATTCTTCTGGTTTGGCTTCAGGATCGAGTGATTGCGAGAGCATTAGATGTGACGCACAGAAGACTGTGTGACCCGAGGAATAACTGATCTCGTATCAGACCCGAAGCCCGACAGACAACTGGATCTATCTATCTATCTATCTATCTATCTATCTATCTATCTATCTATCTATCTATCTATCTATCTATCTATCTATCTATCTATCTATCTATCATCCGTCTATCTATCTATCTATCTATCTATCTATCTATCTATCTATCTATCTATCTATCTATCTATCTATCTATCATCCGTCTATCTATCTATCTATCTATCTATCTATCTATCTATCTATCTATCCATCCATCCATCCATCCATATATCCATCCATCCATCTTTCCATCCATCCATCCATCCATCCATCCATCCATCTATCCATCTATCCATCCATCCATCTATCCATCTTTCTATATCAATCCATCCATCCATCTATCTATCTTTCTATATCAATCCATCCATCCATCTATCTATCTATCTTTCTATATCAATCCATCTATCTATCTATCTATCTATCTATCTATCTATCTATCTATCTATCTATCTATCTATCTATCTATCTATCTATCTATCTATCTATCTATCTATCTATCTATCTATCCATCCATCTTTCTATATCCATCCATCCACACTCTAAAAAATGCTGGGTTGTTACAACCCATTTTTGGGTCAAATATGGACAAAACCAAACGTTGGGTTAAAAATTTAATTAAAAAATGTAACCCAACGGCTGGGTTTGTCCATATTTGACCCAAAATTGGGTTGAAACAACCCAGCATTTTTTAGAGTGCATCCATCCATCTTTCTTTCTTTCTTTCTTTCTTTCTTTCTTTCTTTCTTTCTTTCTTTCTTTCTTTCTTTCTTTCTTTCTTTCTTTCTTTCTTTCTTTCTTTCCATCCATCCATCCATCCATCCATCTATTCATATCCATCCATCCATCCATCTTTCTATATCCATCCATCCATCCATCCATCTATCTATCTATATCCATCCATCCATCCACAGTTTGCAATGCAACTGTAAAATGACCGGATCCGCTGTGTAAGCTGTACTGTGAAAGCACACACACTGTATACGTCATGAACACACTGCGCGTGATGATGGCGTGAAGGAAAAATAAACACACCTCTGGGATCATTTCCGTTATTAATGAAGAAAAACATTTGCATGATTTCGCATCAGGCATCCGTCCAGAATAGCTCAGAGTTAATTACCGCACGCTACTAATTGCCGAGCGCTTGACTCCGCGCATTGTTCCTGGTAATGGATTCTAATTGGTCGTCATGACGATCTCATAACATCATCTTTCATATCTCGACGTTTGTGCTGATGTCAAACATTCCAAGAGAAAGAAAGTTCAAAATGAGTTCACATTGATATGATTAAAAAACCACTCTGATTGGATGAGCCACATAATAGTCAACATTATTATTAATAACAAAAATATTTTATTAATAATAACTTGTTTTATCATTATTAAATGTGGTTACACTTTACAATAAGGTTCATTAATTACAACTATTAGTTAACATAAACTAATAATGAACTGCACTTATACCGCATTTATTAATCTTTGTTAATGCTAATTTCAACATTTAATAATACTTTATTAAAATCTTGTAAACATTATTTAATGCACTGTGAACTAACATGAACAAACAATGAACCGCTGGATTTTTATTAACTAACATGAACAAAGATTAACAAAAACAGTCACAAATGTATTGCTCATTGTTAGTTAATATATTGATTCATGTTAATTATGAACCGTATTGTAAAGTGTTACCCTAAAGGTGTCTAGTATTATTACTCCTGTGCCTATATCCCCGTTAGCCGTGGTAAAACCAGCACGTTCTCTCGCGGGTTACTTCATAACAACCCTTGTTGTGAGAGATTAAGAGGCGTAGAGAATTGCTATATCAGGTGAAATATTATTAGCATGACATTTTCCTGTGCAGAACATGGAAGTAACCGTGTGAACAGCTTCATTAGTTGTTCTCTCGCGGTGTTACCGGGTCACGGGTTTGATTGAGGACGCCTCGTCTCGTAATGACCCTCGAGTGCCGCTACACTTACATCTCTGATCAGTGTTCAGAACGACACGAGAGAGAGAACAAACACTGATGAGACTCTTTCTGCCATACAATCCTTTCTATCTATCTATCTATCTATCTATCTATCTATCTATCTATCTATCTATCTATCTATCTATCTATCTATCTATCTATCTATCTATATATCTATCTATCTATCTATCTATCTATCTATCTATCTATCTGTCTGTCTGTCTGTCTGTCTATCCATCCATCCATCCATCCATCCATCCATCCATCCGTCCATCTGTCTGTCTGTCTATCTATCTATCTGTCTATCCATCCATCTGTCTGTCTGTCTGTCTGTCTGTCTGTCTGTCTGTCTGTCTGTCTATCTATCTATCTATCTATCTATCTATCTATCTATCTATCAATCCATCCATCCATCCATCCATCCATCCATCCGTCTGTCTGTCTGTCTGTCTGTCTGTCTGTCTGTCTGTCTGTCTGTCTATCTATCTATCTATCTATCTATCGGTCTGTCTGTCTATCTACCTATCGGTCTGTCTGTCTATCTATCTATATCCATCCATCCATCCGTCTATCTATCCATCCATCCATCCGTCCGTCCATCCATCCATCCGTCCGTCCGTCCATCCATCCATCCATCCATCCATCCATCCATCCATCCATCCATCCATCCGTCCATCCATCCATCCATCCATCCATCCATCCATCCGTCCGTCCATCCATCCATCCATCCGTCCATCCATCCATCCATCCGTCCATCCATCCATCCATCCATCCATCCATCCATCCATCCGTCCGTCCATCCATCCATCCATCCGTCCATCCATCCATCCATCTTTATATATCCATCCATCCATCCGTCCGTCCATCCATCCATCCATCCATCCATCCATCCATCTATCTATCTATCTATCTATCTATCTATCTATCTATCTATCTGTCTATCCATCCATCCATCCATCCATCCATCCATCCATCCATCCGTCTGTCTGTCTATCTATCTGTCTATCCATCCATCCATCCATTCATCCATCTGTCTGTCTGTCTGTCTGTCTGTCTGTCTGTCTATCTATCTATCTATCTATCTATCTATCTATCTATCTGTCTATATGTCTATCTATCAATCCATCCATCCATCCATCCATCCATCCATCCATCCATCCATCCATCCATCCATCCATCCATCCATCCATCCATCCGTCTGTCTGTCTGTCTGTCTGTCTGTCTGTCTATCTATCTATCTATCTATCTATCTATCTATCTATCGGTCTGTCTGTCTATCTACCTATCGGTCTGTCTGTCTATCTATCTATCTATATCCATCCATCCATCCGTCTATCTATCCATCCATCCGTCCGTCCATCCATCCATCCATCCATCCATCCATCCGTCCGTCCATCCATCCATCCATCCATCCATCCATCCATCCATCCATCCGTCCATCCATCCATCCATCCATCCGTCCATCCATCCATCCGTCCGTCCATCCATCCATCCATCCGTCCATCCATCTTTATATATCCATCCATCCATCCGTCCATCAATATATCTATCTATCTATCTATCTATCTATCTATCTATCTATCTATCTATCTATCTATCTATCTATCTATCTATCTATCTATCTATCTATCTATCTATCCATCCATCTATCTGTTTTATGTAGTGAAGGATCCAAGGGACTGAGAGGAGGTCTGGTCTCTCTATCATAACGTTTCGTTTCAGAACGCATATCTGTGCTTCGCAGTGATTGGCTCGTTCATGCAGCGTGAAAGTCTCAGCGAAAGGCCAGAGCTGTTGAATCCGTCCTTCACACCCTCACCCTGTCCTCTAATTTATGAGTCGCTGTTGCACCAATTAGCGCCGCGGGTCCGTAGCGCCACACAGGTGTCCCAGTCCTCGCTCGCTCGACGCGTTAATGACTCGCTGTCTCACTGCTCCACAACACCGAGTCAGAGAGCAGGAGTGGAGATGACATTCGGCGTCGTGGGAGTTGAGAAAAACACTCGATGAGAAGGATCCAAGGGACTGAGAGGAGGTTCGGGTGACGCCTCGTCGTCCCGTTGGTTAGTCAGTTGACCTTTGACACGTTCGCTACGGCTTGAGAAGTGTAATACGGGAGGCAGGCGGAGGTTCTGGAGTGCTAGCTTTACATTATATATATATATATATATATATATACGTTCTCAAAGAAAGTACACATTGCATAACTAGCAATTATAGGGCAGGTAGCTAAAAATACAAAGCACATGCGTGACGCAATCCTAGAGGTGAATGTCTTTAAGTGGCTTTTATTGTGTTTTCCATACTTTAATTGTGATAAAGAGTGGGTTGTTCAGCTAGCATGCTACTTATCACGGTGACTTTAAAAGCTTAGCTTTAGTGAACTTCAGTGAATCTCATGAAGAAATGCCATTATTTCAACATAAAAAGTAATGATAAATGATTGTGTGTAATAGCGGAGTTGACTTCATAAATCAATTAAGAATCACCAGCTGTCTGAAAAGTCAATCAGGAAAACGTTAGCTAACTGTGAAAATCACATCTACAGACAATTTGTTGTGATATTTTGTTATCTAGCGCAATAACTTGCATATTTTTTTAAGGTGTGACTGAAGTACTTATCAGGCCTGTTTTGTGACTAGCTGGTAAATATTAAAGGGGTAGTTGATTCTGATTTCCCTTTTCTAACTTTAGTTAGTGTGTAATGTTGATGTTTGATCATAAACAACATCTGCAAAGTTACAACGCTCAAAGTTCAAAGCAAAGGGAGATATTTTCTTAAAAAAAAAAAGCTTTTTAAGGACTACAACAAACGGCTGGTAGGGACTACACTGAGCTGCTATAATGTACATAAACCCCGCCCCCGGAAACGTGATTTATAGATTATCAAGACAGAATATGCTAATCAGTGACTAGAAGATAACTACACATAATCTACATAAATTCATCAACTAACCATTCAGAAATGTCCTGTTCTTCTACATGTTGTCACTTCTTCTTGAGTCTCTGCATCATTGTCTGACTCCGGTTTGAACCAACCCGATCTCACGACAATTCGTACAAATTTACAAGGTAGCTAATTCGTATGAATTCATAGAACCTTGTTTGAATTTGTAAGATTTTTGCTAAATCGTACATATTTTACAAGTTGCCCAATTCGTATAAATTCGTACGAATTACCTACCTCTGACCCCGCCCCTAAACGTAAACGTCACTGGGGTTTAGAGAAATCATACGAATTCGTACGAATCAGTCACATTTTACGGTCGTGAAATAGCGTTGGCTTGAACATAAAAGGCTAAAAGTTTTAGGTAATCGGAGCTTCTAACGCGCGAGCTCTTGAAGCTCCGCCCACTGCGCCGGGAGCAGCAGCTCATTTGCATTTAAAGGGACAGACACAAAAATGGCACGTTTTTGCTCACCCTCAAAAAGTGACAATTTTAACATGCTATAAAAAAATATCTGTGGGGTATTTTGAGCTAAAACTTCACACACACGCTCATTTTACAGTAAACTAGCATTACAGGACCCCTTTAAAGAGAAAGAGGGAGCTGCTCACACCTGATTAGCAACATGACCCGCTCCTTTCAGCTGAGTGCACTCTTTTATTAGCCGTCTAAACAATGAAGCACTCCAACAATAACTCCATCCAATCTCCCCGACCTGCTTGTGCTTACCTCAGCGGGACCCAAAGACTACATCTCAAACCCCAGAGGTGGACACACACACACACACACACACATGGACCGTGGCCTAATCTGAACAGCAGACCCCTGAGGATGGACTGTGCAAGCCTGAACACGTCACCTCTCGCTTCTAGACACCGTCTCCTGCATTTTTAACCAGCAGGAAACTTTATCATCTGTCATAGTAGTGTCTCTCCTCCAGGCAGTGAGCTGACGAAGTGTTTAATATCGGAAATGCAATATTAAAAACCGCTAGGTTCGGAATTATCCATTACGCCCGAGAGGACGGGAAAACCACTACTGTCATGCCTGGCAAACCCACTTAACCAGTAAATTCATAAGAAAGAGTGGTTTCAGGAGACACCTGCTCAATTGGTGGATTTTCAATCATATTCGGAGACTTGAACAGAATAGCGAAGCGCTCCGGGAACATGTGAGGAACCGGATATGATCCGTGTGCGAAGGAGATCAAGTTAATGGAATAAATTCACACAAAATCATTTACTCACCGTCAGCGACCCAAGCAGTCCATCAGTAGTCCTCAAAAACTCAATTTCATCTAAAAATACAACAGAAGTAAGCAACACAAGCTGCATTATATTTTATAACAATAACACAAACAGTAATAGCATATAAGTTCAAATATGCATAAATTGTATCTAAAATTACAAATGCAACATATGCACATATTATTATAATTATTATAAAACAGTAAATGTTGTTTTGGTGTAATTTTAGATGATATCTTCTAAAAAATTATAATAATTACAAACAAGCAACAGCAAAATTTCTAAAGCTTTATTGTTATTATAGAAATTGTTGTTTTTTACTATTATTTTACATCTGAAATAATGATAATAATAATAATAAAGGAACATTTTACATTAAAAAAAATAACATAATTAATCTAAAAGCAATTTATTAAAATATGCATTTTAAGTTATAATAATAATAATATAAATTAAATCTATTACTGGATTATATCTTATTGTTATTATTATTATTATTATAAAATATTGAATGTTGTTTTGATGTAATTTTACATTTACATTTTCTGAAATAATAATAGTAAAAATAATAAACAATGAATATACCAACAATTTAAAACTTAAATTTTTTTAAACTTACTACAGCAACATATTCATTATTATTATTATTATAAAACTTATTGTTTTTTGTTGTCGTTTTAGATTACATCTGAAATAATAATAAAAATAATAATAATATAAAATTTTACATTAAATTAATCGAAATTTTCAAAAGCAACAAAATGCATTTTTATAATAATAAATATATAAATAACATATTATTGGATTGTGTTTTATAATTATTATTATAAAATTTGTTGTTTCATAATAGCATAATAGCTAATAGCAATAGCGTGAAAACTGAAGTGAGTTTCATAACTGACCCAGTTTGATGAGTCAGAACGAGATTTATCGAGTAAATAATGTGAACCTGTTACCTTCACAAGCAGAGCATCTTCATCTTCCTGAGAGCGTGTGGCTCCTCGGGCCCCGCAGGAGACGCTCCACACATCTGTCCCGGCCGATAGGCTCCGGTCCCCGCCAACAGAAGCCGCCGCGGGCCGCGAGTCTCCGGCCCCGAGGACGAGCACAGCGATTGTTCCCGGGGTCCGGCTGGCCAGCGATGCTAACGCTAGCGTGACATCTCGTCTCCAGCAGAGACAGCGGGGACTTCCTGAGAGCCGGAGATAAGGGCCCGGACGGGGGACATGGGCTCTGAGCAGCTGTTGATACTCACCCTGATGATGTCAGACTAACCCTAACCACTGTGTGTCTGTGTTCAGCTAGCAGGACCTCTTGGACATTCATACAGGGCCCGACAATAAGCCCTGTCATGTGTTTGTCCTTCAGACAACGAAATCAGTCGTTCACTTGTCTGAATAAAAAAGTTGCTTGTCCGGGATTTATTTTTTTTTTTTTTGTAAATATAATTTATTCTGAAGCAATATTATCATCAGTGTTCTGTCAACT
Source organism: Phoxinus phoxinus (assembly GCF_949152265.1). Lineage (NCBI taxonomy): Eukaryota > Metazoa > Chordata > Actinopteri > Cypriniformes > Leuciscidae > Phoxinus > Phoxinus phoxinus. The sequence goes on along the minus strand of NC_136895.1, from coordinate 29,822,220 downwards.
TTTACATATTTAAGTTGGCATATTTGTAACCAGTCACGTGGGTAATTTATTTTAATTTAATTTTAAATTTATACATAAGCTTTCCATTGATGTATGGTTTATGATAGGACAATATTTGGTCGAGACACAACTATTGAAAATCTGGAATCTGAGGAGCAAAAAAATGTAAACATTGAGAAAATCTCCTTTAAAGTTGTGCATTTATGTTCACGATTGTGCTGCATTCACTCACAAAAATACATGTTTTATATATTTACGGTAGGACATTTACTAAATATCTTCATGGAACATGATCTTTACTTAATATTCTAATGATTTTTGGCATACAAGAAAAATGGATAATTTTGACCCATATTGTTGGCTATTGCCACAGATATACCCGTGCGACTCGAGACCAGGGACACATTTGTGATATTTACCCAGAGGGCATTTTTTTCTTAATCTTATTAAATGTATGCTTCATCTTTCATTTGAAATTCTTAAATTTGATCAATAAATTCAGTTAGAATAATGAGACACTATTACCAATCAAATTAAATAATTTACACTGAAAAATTACTACTGCGCTAAAAACAATGTTATGAGATTTTTTTTCAAATATTTTTTGAATATACAAATGAGAAATGTTGGAAAGAATGACACTTTTAAACATTAAGAAACTAAACCGCGAATGAGTGTCAATTCGTTTGATTCGTTCAAACGGCTGATTCGTTTATTAATGAGTCATTGAATTCTCAACCAATTTGTTCAAAAAGCTGAATCATTCAGTGAATCATTGAGTCGATTCGTTCAAACGGCTAATTCGTTCAGGAATGAGGCTGTTGTTATGAATGAGTCATTGAATATTGCACTCAACCAATTTGTTCAAAACGCTGAATCATTCAGTGAATCATTGAGTCGATTCATTCAAAGACCTGATTCGTTCAGGAATGAGGCTGTTTTTATGAATGAGTCATTGAATATTGCACTCAACCAATTTGTTCAAAACGCTGAATCATTCAGTGAATCATTGAGTCGATTCATTCAAAGACCTGCTTCGTTCAGGAATGAGGCTGTTGTTATGAATGAGTCATTGAATATTGCACTTAACCAATTTGTTCAAAACGCTGAATCATTCAGTGAATCATTGAGTGAGTCACTGAGTCGATTCGTTCAAACGGCTAATTCGTTCAGGAATGAGGCTGTTGATATGAATGAGTCATTGAAAATTGCACTCAACCAATTTGGTCAAAATGCTGAATCATTCAGTGAATCATTGAGTGAATTCGTTCAAATGGCTGATTCGTTCAGGAATGAGGCTGTTGTTTATAATATTGCGTATAAAATGTAAGTGACTTAAATTATTTGTTTCAGATTTTACCGTCAGTACATTATAAATATTATTATCCACTATCATTCGCCACAAAATCAGATTCATTCTTATGTTTTGGTAATTCCCTACTTATTTTTTGTGTTTTAATCAAGCTTTCACTTGTCCTTTCACAAACTCCACTCGTCAAGCGTTAATGTGCAGGCCTGCGTTTATAAACCGCAAACTTGTTTGTTAAAGAGTCTCGTTACGGCAAGCATTGGCTCGGTCGGATGGGCCGACAGCAGGGAGAGGTCGTGGAAACTCGACCGGTGTGAAATCATGCTTTATGACTGCAGCACATCAAACACGACTCACACTTCTCGCCCGGCCATCTGGGGTGTTTCCAGGAGATGTAGGAAACAGCTGGCGTGGAGCTGCAGTTTATGCAGTTAAGCTGTGAGTGATTGTGCCCTGAAATCACGCGGGAGCGTCGAGAGGTGCATTGTGGGAAATCACATGCCGGATGGACACGTGTTGCTGCTTTTCCTTCACGATCCACTCCCACGTATCTATAAAACAAAGATGGTGTTAGTACAGAAATGTTTGCTATGCTTTGCCAATCATCCTGGTCAGTAATATAGGGTTCGCTTTTATGTCACTTAACTTTGCAGTGATGTCACACACTCGCTCGGCCGGACTGAGTGGCAGAAGAGCTGCTGTGCATATTGACATGCACACATTGAATCGGGTTTTCTGACATTTGTGCCTGATTTTGAAATATATAAAGCAAATTTGCATGTGAACGCTTAATATAAATACAATATAGGCAGGTCTAAATACATGTGATCACTTATATCATCGTCATTTTGTCCAGCCCTAAAACTCGTATAGTTTTTTGTCAGTGTTTCTTTAAAAACATCAGATTATGCAGAATATACAATGGTAAATATTTAATTGATGAGTTGTCAATACAATATATAGGGAATTATTTTACCCTTAAATTCAGCATAATGACACAAAATGAAAACTGTACATCCACCTTTCTCTGCCTGGATCCAGCTGTGAAAACAACTGTTCTGTCGCTTTCAGCAGTCTGTAAAAATATACCTCAGATTTCAAATCTAATTGTACAGTAAATCTCAAAGCTCTTTTCCATTTTAGATGTGTATTTTGTGCTTTTAACGGCATTCATGCTGAAAACCAATACAGTCTTTCTGCCGCTGTCTTTCTGCCACTCAGTCTTTGTGCCACTCAGTGTTTCTGCCGCTGTCTTTCTGCCACTCAGTGTTTCTGCCACTCAGTCTTTCTGCCACTCAGTGTTTCTGCCACTCAGTGTTTCTGCCACTCAGTGTTTCTGCCGCTGTCTTTCTGCCACTCAGTGTTTCTGCCACTCAGTCTTTGTGCCACTCAGTGTTTCTGCCGCTCAGTCTTTCTGCCGCTGTCTTTCTGCCACTCAGTGTTTCTGCCACTCAGTCTTTGTGCCACTCAGTGTTTCTGCCACTCAGTCTTTCTGCCGCTGTCTTTCTGCCACTCAGTTTTTCTGCCACTCAGTCTTTGTGCCACTCAGTGTTTCTGCCGCTCAGTCTTTCTGCCGCTGTCTTTCTGCCACTCAGTGTTTCTGCCACTCAGTCTTTGTGCCACTCAGTCTATCTGCCGCTGTCTTTCTGCCACTCAGTCTTTGTGCCACTCAGTGTTTCTGCCGCTGTCTTTCTGCCACTCAGTGTTTCTGCCACTCAGTGTTTCTGCCACTCAGTCTTTGTGCCACTCAGTGTTTCTGCCGCTCAGTCTTTCTGCCACTCAGTCTTTGTGCCACTCAGTCTTTGTGCCACTCAGTCTTTGTGCCACTCAGTGTTTCTGCCGCTGTCTTTCTGCCACTCAGTCTTTGTGCCACTCAGTATTTCTGCCACTCAGTGTTTCTGCCACTCAGTCTTTCTGCCACTCAGTCTTTGTGCCACTCAGTTTTTCTGCCACTCAGTCTTTGTGCCGCTCAGTGTTTCTGCCGCTCAGTGTTTCTGCCGCTCAGTCTTTCTGCCACTCAGTCTTTGTGCCACTCAGTTTTTCTGCCACTCAGTCTTTGTGCCACTCAGTGTTTCTGCCACTCAGTGTTTCTGCCACTCAGTCTTTCTGCCACTCAGTCTTTCTGCCACTCAGTCTTTCTGCCACTCAGTTTTTCTGCCACTCAGTCTTTGTGCCACTCAGTATTTCTGCCACTCAGTGTTTCTGCCACTCAGTCTTTCTGCCACTCAGTCTTTCTGCCACTCAGTCTTTGTGCCACTCAGTTTTTCTGCCACTCAGTCTTTGTGCCACTCAGTGTTTCTGCCACTCAGTGTTTCTGCCACTCAGTCTTTCTGCCACTCAGTCTTTCTGCCACTCAGTTTTTCTGCCACTCAGTCTTTGTGCCGCTCAGTGTTTCTGCCGCTCAGTGTTTCTGCCGCTCAGTCTTTCTGCCGCTCAGTCTTTCTGCCGCTCAGTCTTTCTGCCGCTCAGTCTTTCTGCCGCTCAGTGTTTCTGCCGCTCAGTGTTTCTGCCGCTCAGTCTTTCTGCCGCTCAGTGTTTCTGCCGCTCAGTGTTTCTGCCGCTCAGTGTTTCTGCCGCTCAGTGTTTCTGCCTCTCAGTGTTTCTGCCGCTCAGTGTTTCTGCCGCTCAGTCTTTCTGCCTCTCAGTGTTTCTGCCACTCAGTGTTTCTGCCGCTCAGTGTTTCTGCCGCTCAGTGTTTCTGCCGCTCAGTGTTTCTGCCGCTCAGTGTTTCTGCCGCTCAGTGTTTCTGCCGCTCAGTGTTTCTGCCGCTCAGTGTTTCTGCCGCTCAGTGTTTCTGCCGCTCAGTGTTTCTGCCGCTCAGTGTTTCTGCCGCTCAGTGTTTCTGCCGCTCAGTGTTTCTGCCGCTCAGTGTTTCTGCCGCTCAGTGTTTCTGCCGCTCAGTCTTTCTGCCGCTCAGTGTTTCTGCCGCTCAGTGTTTCTGCCACTCAGTCTTTGTGCCCCTCAGTGTTTCTGCCACTCAGTGTTTCTGCCGCTCAGTCTTTCTGCCACTCAGTCTTTCTGCCACTCAGTGTTTCTGCCCCTGTGTTTCTGCCACTCAGTGTTTCTGCCCCTGTGTTTCTGCCTCTCAGTGTTTCTGCCGCTCAGTGTTTCTGCCGCTCAGTGTTTCTGCCTCTCAGTGTTTCTGCCACTCATTGTGTGCAACCGCAGTCACGGTGACGTCACATGCATAACCTCTATTTAGAGCGTCTGTACATCCAAACCTCGACTCCCATCTCACATGTCTATTAAATTTTAAAAGCGGTCATTTCAGTGCTGGTCACAACTACATGTTCAAACAACCCCAACTACGAACCCGGAGACCCCAGAACGTCTCGGCCAATCCTCAAGAGGACAAACTCAGACACAAAACAAACCTGAAGAGCGTCTTGAAGAACAGGTGACCTGATTCGGCACAGCGAGAGGAGAACAGACCATAATCACGATGTTCTTCAAAAGCACAGCCCTACAGAATATGAAGAGCTCTCTCCGCTAATCGAGGCGCTTTTGTTTGCTTTACTCAGACCTTCTTACATGCGGTTCAAGTCATTACTCGCTCGGCTGGGCAGGTTTGTCTTCCTCTCCATGTCCCGAACGACGGCTGATTTAAGGGACCTGGAGGACCTCTGACAGAAAAAGCTTTACTGATTGCGGCTTTAATTCGGCCAATTATGCAGCTAATTAGTTAATTTACAGCTCAACTGAACCACAACCCTGCAGACAGAGATGTGCACGGTTGTTGGCTTTAAAACCGTTTAAAACAGTAATGAATGAACAAATCTCTTAAAAACATTTATTTATAGTAAAAATAACTATAAATACACCAGTGTTGCTGAAAGAAAGTGAACAAAATGTCAATATTTTACTAATATTTTTATTAGTATATATGTATATATATATGTAGTATATGTATATATATTTTTATATGTGTGTTTATATAAATATGTTAATATTATATATAATATTTATATATGTTAATATAAATATTACTACATTTTAATGTAATCCAAAAATGAATTAATAAAATTAATTATATCTTTAACAATATATATATATATATATATATATATATATATATATATATATATATATATATATATATATAAATGTTAAATTATAATTTTAAATGTAATACAAATATAATAAATACAATAAAAAAATGCATGCATTTTATTATGTAAAATGAAACGAATAATATATTAATAAATACATAAACATTATTTTATCTTTAAGAATATGCAATTATAGCCCACGTAAATATATGTGTGTGTGGGTGATTATATGTTTTTATGTTAATATAATATTATAACATTTTAAATGTAATACAAATATTAATACATTAATTAAATAATATAATATATAATTAATTATGAATTATATAGTGTCATGAAATTAATGTCACAATGCAAAAAAAAAAGTTTTTATTAGATTCATTCATTTGTATGTCTTGTTTTATTTACAAAGGAATAAATGTGTTTTGAGTGTTACATAATGAATGAATGCTTTGCAGTGTCTGGAATGATGTCTAACGCTGCCGGTGGAGAGATCAGAGTTGTGTATTTTGCATTCCTATTCATAAAAACCCCAAGCTCGGTTGATTTGCACCGTCGGCGCGTTCAGGTTCAATATAATGAATGCGCAGCTCTGAATGTTACACTGATATTATGGGCAGGTCACAGCAAGGACCACTTCATAAATAAACATCCAGCGCTGTTTCCATGGCGACACGCTTTCTCCAACCATTCATGCCAATTTAGAAGTCATCAAAAATAATTTCAGCATAAAGTATTAAATTGTAATGCTAATTAAACGCCAATTTATCTGTCGAAAGGTGTAAAATTTCAGCACACATGCCTTAGTTCTGCACACACAAAAGTCAGAATATAGATGTAAGGAAGGCTCTCGAAGGGCATGAGAGAGTCAATTCTCTGACACTTAGCTTTGAGCGGCGCTGTAACGGCCCGTGACAAGCTGAAGCTTGCCCGAACACGTCCATCTTTCCGTCTAATCGGAGTGGAGACGGTCTGTCGGTGGAGGAATCAGGGCAGACGGACTTTCAGGAACAAGACAGATGGTGTACAAGACTGTACGGTATTGTTTCCTCAGTAGTTTGTGCATTGTAATAGGTGACGAAAAGATTTGAGTGTTTGCTAAACAAATTCAGTTTGTTGTTAGCATGTCGCTAAGCTAACGGCAAAATACTCTGCACTTTTTATTTAGCGCTTCAAAATGCTTTACTTACTTAGTGGTTTTGTCTTGAGTCCAGTCCAAATATCTAAAAAAAAATCTTTAAAAAGAAAACCCTGTGGTGAAAATCCAGCTTTTAATGTAGTTTATGTGTCTATGTGGTGTTTTTAATCTGCTTTAAGACACACATGTGTAAATTCATAAGTCGACAGCATTGCTGAGTATCAAGACAGTCTCAAAAACACGGTTTGAAATCGCTGGTGTTTCTGACGTCACAAACTACCTTGTAACCAATCAGATCAACGTGTGATCGTCAACCAGTGGATCTCTGAGTGAGTGAGTGAGTGGAGGCGGGGCTCATTTGCATATTCATAGAACCGCGCACACTAAATGAGGCAAGGGTGTCGAGTTACATTCAAGACATTTTAAGACATTAAGATTTTTTTTCAAACATGTCATTTTGGTGATTAAAGATGAGTTTCAAGGGATACAATTATTGACTACAGGGGGACTTTAAATCAAGAAGCATTTACTAGATAATCAAATGATATTATATCTTGTTTTTGCTTAAAACAAGCAAAAATATCTGTCACTGGGGTAAGAAAAATAATCTTGTTTTCCATTTGAATAAGATTATTTTTATTACCCCATTGGCAGATAATTTTGCTTGTTTTAAGCAAAAACTAATGAGAATAAAATACAATATCTTAAGTCATTTTACTCATCTAGTAAATGCTTCTTGATTTATGAATATTTCGATATTTGGACTGTAAACAAGACAAAAATACTGAGTAAGAAAAACATTTTAGAATCCGCATTTCTCTCAACTCAGAGGAATTTATTCACCTATTCAACTATTGATTCAAAGTGGGAGTCCAGCCAGTTTTCAAGGGGTTACGGCTGGTTTTACAATGAGAATGCATTGCGTACTTGATTTGATTTCTGAGTTAGCAATGACGCACAAAACCCGATCTGGTGTAGGTAGAAACATTTACATATGATTATACTTTTTTCGGCCCTTAAAAAGGAGTTAAAATGAGGCGTAAGACAGAATAATTATACTGCTTTGTGTCCTCAGTTTGAATCTCTGAATGGAAAAAAAAAAGTTCACCCGATCAAGTCAAAGCCCTCGTACAACCGCCCTCAGGCTGCTTTTCAATAATCCATTACGGTGAGCAGAAGTTCCCGACGCCTAAAAAGGCACTTCAGACTTGCCATCAATGCAAAAGAGTGAAAGAGAACGTGAGAGACCATTTACTCGGAAAACTCGAGAGGTACTTTCTCTCCACCAAACCGCCGCTGAATGCAGAACAGCTTGTGTTGTGAAAAGCCAGATGAGCAGTCGGTCAAATGAAGACGAAAGAAGCGCAAGGAATTCATAACTGAGTTAACTATACGTCCAAACTTTCCCATTATGTGCATTTGAAGATCAACAAGCGCTGTCAAAACTTACCAGATAATGAATATTGAAGAGATGCAATCCCACAATTCCTCTGATCTTCACAGGTCCGTCACGCTGTCAGTAACAGAAACAGAACAGGAATATGATATACTTGATAGAATAGCAACTGTTCACTATAGCTATAGCACAAGAATGGCATTTGGTGCATAACCATCAAAATTTGAGAGCGCTCAAATAAATATATTTACACTGTATTTAAAATCGATTTATTCACTTTCTTAGCATAGACCTGAAAATTGTATTTCTAACTTAAACTGTCGTAAAACTTCGTAAACAGAATTAAGTCTGATCTCTTTTCAAAGACGACACTTGGCAGATTATTGTTGAAGTTAAAAAAGGTTTAAAAAAATTAACTTTAAAAAAGTTATAGAATTTTACGTTTATTGTTATTAAAAATGCACAAAAAGACTATTTTAAATTTTTATATAAAATATATATCTTCAAAAACAAATTTTACTTTAAAACTGCAAAACAAATCAAAGCTTTTTATGTTTATAAATCTAAACAATTTGTGTTCCTAATTTGAGCTTTATTTGTTTGGCTGCAGTACCAAACGCTTCCACTAGATAAAATTCGTCTCGCATTCATTTCCATTTTTGACCACGGGGAGCGTGACAAGTGTGACTAGTTTTTTCAGGACATCATTTAACCTTTTCAAATTATGTCCATGTTTTAGTGTGTGTGTGTTTTAACATAGCAAGTTCCAAAACCTTGCTAAGAAAAGTAAAAAAAAAAAAAAAAAAGTAAAATCTTTCGGTCAAAAATGACCAAAGAGCCCCAGAGGACAGAGTGTAGTCCAAGGACAGTGGCCAATTTGGGGCATTTTTCACATTTCCACCAATAACAAATGAAAGCCTTCAGCTGTAAATCAAATGTACTTGTAAAATATAACATAGCATCTAAACTGTTATCTTGTTTTCATTAACCTTCCAGAATTCTGGCATGTCACCCTGCAAAATTGTTCATAACGAGCTAACGGTGAGCTAAACGCAACCACTTCCATTTCAAAAGCACAGGGAAGTCACTGGCAGGTTGAGGCTTTTCAACCTCATTCGCCCTGTCACGGGACGGACTTAATTACGGCGCTCTTCTACACACACGTCAAGCCGATGTGCCTGCGGGTGCTGATCGGGCCCTTCGCTAGCTCTCGGGAAACTCACTCTGACACGCCGGGTGGGTTGAAGCCGGTCGGGTGGCCGGCGGCCTTCACGCCTCTGACGGATCCTGGAAAACACGGGAAGATGAAAGTGACCTTCACACTGAGTCAAACAAAAGACGATGGGAACGACTGACTGAGGTCAGTGCGGTTGAAGAGTAATTTATGGCGATACTAGAAGCTAGAGGGAACATTTACTTAGGTCTAAGGCCACTAAACGTCCATTTTCAACTAGAAAGATAGCTGAAAAAAGCTATAATGAGTAACACTTGTTGAGTCTGACATCAAGCATCCCTGTTTCCAGGTCCAAACACTTTATCAGATCCCAAAAGCAAAAACAAATGGTGCTGATATTATGATTTTAACCCTTATCATCAAGCCGAAATCGACCAGACAGTAAATCGCTAAAATGGACGCTTTTGGCATTTTCACAGAAATCATCATAGTTGAGTAAACGTCTATAGTGGTGAACAGAAACGGGAAATAAAGCTAAATAAAAAATCCACAATAGACTAAAGAGGGAAAAAAAATACATAAAGATTGATTACCTGGTTCAGAAGAGAGAAAGATGTCAAATTTGCCGTCAATCCTTCAGCCATTGTATTAGAAACACTATATAATTGTAAATAAATACTAAAAAAGGAGAAAATGTTTAAATAAACAAACCTTGATTCACTTTATAAGCTGTAAAAACACGTCATCGCATTCTGTGAAAGTGTCCGTTCTGTCGAAGACTTTAGATATGGACTTTGATATCGTCCACACACCAACGGACAAGTTGCGCGCTGCAGTTACGTCATCTGCCTCTTTAAAAACTCGCGCTCTTTAATGTCGAGTGGATTCTGATTGGATGTCGAAGTTTTTTTTAACGTTCATCAGGTGGAAAAACACTGAAGATGATGATATCAGTCATCTGTCAACGTCGTTATATTATCTCTGGCGATCGAGCGCTCCTCTGGGTTAAAACGGGAAACTTGAGGTAGGTAAAGTACACTCTTTTATCCGCTTCTGTCTGTACTCGAGCATGTCAACCAGGTTCCATTACCCCTCCGACAGCCGTCTCTATGAAATATAAAAAGCTTTAATGCAGCTTTGCCCACGGGCAGCACGACAACCCTGAACGCTGAGGTAAAGAGACGCGCGATTGTTAATGGTAGCGCTGAAAGCGGAGAGTGACCTACTTCACCCCGGACAGTAGTACGGAACACATACACAGATAGATTATAAGATATGACCTGTCATTATGCTTTATTTCAGATGGATATGGTGTAAATGTAGTGAACACAGACCTTGTCAGTGGCGATCTAATGCCTGATGGGCCTCACGCTGGTCGAGTTAATAGCTGAGAAAACACATCAGTTCCCCATCTGTCTCAAATTAGCATAATGTAGTACGCATTAATTTAAATTTAATTTCCATAGAAATAAATGATTTAAAGATGTCTCCCATTTGATCTAATATAGAAGACTTTGCCTGTCATTGTACTGCAAAACTATTATTTTCTGTTTATCTGCGTTGAGCATCATTATAGCCTACTGGCCTTCTAGGAAAATATAATTTTAGACCAAGTGTCTAAAAATGTTACAGCCCATAAACATCCCAAAAATGGCATATTTTTTATTTCGCCCCCACCCAAGAGGATGCTGGGAAATAATTGTGAAACACACTGTCCAACTGTTGACACAAACGCCCTGGTGAATCTCTAATGACTGAGCCGGGTCTAGTTTATCTCCTGCCGCCTGAGGTCACATGCCAGGTAAAATTGGCCCTTCTCTTGCTAACAATCTGACTAGCTATCTTCAGCGTTTGTTGACACTAGCATCTCAGCAAATTAAGCCCACATCAGTGACGTGTCTTCCAAGATTTGAAATTTGTTAGAGTTCCTCAAGTTTGTGTTCAACTTTGGACACAATGGATGTGTTCTTAAACCTAGTGAGCTTTCTTGCTCTACTTCCTACACACAGTAGGGAGCATAACTGAGATTAAATATTAAATACGCACAAATGTCAGTGTTTGGAACTAATGCGATCTTCAAATCCCGGAAGTAGGTGGTTAAAAGCGCCGCCATTTTTTACAATGGAGGTCTATGGGAGTGTCGCAACTCTTTCTCTCTATGGCTCTGGTTAGGATGACTGGCTTATTAGTCAACAACCAGCTTGCTATTTATTAACATTTACTAATGAGATTTTTTTTTCTCTCAAATTTTTTAGCTTTAACATTTTTAGAAGCGGTGCTAAGGCTGTAAATGTTGAGTTGTGTTTGTAGAGGGGTTTTGATTTAGCATGCTAACAGTAACTGCTACAATTTCACAGCCTTCCACAATACATTTCTGGACAATTACTCTCAGTCTCGAAATACAGTACAAGCTTTGAGTGATGCATCTTGTCTTGCAACTGTTGGGTTTTTTAAAGCTTAATAAAAAACGTCTTTGACCTTAAACCAACACAATTATAAGGCAATTTTTGTATTTCATGTCGACATTAAACGGATCTTGCGTTTTATCTTCCCTACTTTGAAGTCTATCTGAGAGAAACGGTTTCTGGAACAAGAACAAATGTCGGGCGGGGCTTGATTTTGTCCGTGGGTAATTGATTGGATGGTTGTGGTTTGCTATTGGTGGATCTCATGTGAGTGACAGGTTGCCCCGCCCTCGTCATCAGAGAAGAGAATAGGCCCTATGCACAGCTTCACAACTTCCTGAACTTAAGCAGGGTCCTTTGTTTCCTGTCTGCCAGGATTGGCCAAACTGATTAATCCAGGTGTGTCTGATTATTGTTGTTGGTCAGACACACCTGGATTAATCAGTCTGGCCAATCCTGGCAGACAGGAAACAAAGGACCCTGCTTAAGTTCAGGAAGTAGTGAAGCTGTGCATAGGGCCTATTGTCAATTTGATTTCATGGTGACTTTAACCCCCCTGAACATTGAGTAGTGTGGCGTGTTTCGTGTCTGTACTGTAGGTCAAGCGTGAATTCAGGCTACAATTCCTCCAACAAATGATCTTTGGTATTGGTGTAACTTGCCCCTGAAGCCCGGGGCTCCCGCAGAGCTGGACTCGCCATTTCATCAGAATGAGGAGAAATCAAAGCGTGGGGGACGTCGCTGTCAGGGCGGCCCGCAGGTCGACTGATCCGTGAGCTTTGATGTGCACAGACTCGCGGGTTACCATGTTATGGACGGTCACCTCTGGGCCTGATGGACACGTTTGAAGTAGAATATGAGAGACGTATAGTCAATCCAAAAATATATGATATAGTATTCATAAAAATAATCAGTGAGATTTACACAGACATTTTTTTTTTTTTATCCCTGATTAAGAAAATGGTCAGTTTTGGCCAATGATTGGAAGAAAATGGACTGCAATCAAACAGGAGACATTCAGGGCCTTTGATTTTCAGTCAGCCACCACAACAGCTGGACATGATGGTCAATTTGAGCTTGTTTGTTCAGGAAAAAAAGAGCCAACTTTTCTATTTCTGACTGAAAATCCCCCCCCAAAAAACCCAATCCTAGTGAATCACATCGACATTAAATAGTCTTGATAACAAATTTAAAGAAATACGAATATTTCAACCTTTAAATTAAACCTAAATAATATGAAATAAAATGACAAAACCACATAAATAAATAATAACTAAATAATAATGACTTAAAATTAATATGAATTTTAATTTAAAATATTAATTAAACTAAACTAATACTGATACACACATTTTGAAAAAAAAAACATATTTTATTATTAGGACTATACAATTAATAGCATATATTGTAGAAATATAATATATGAAAATAGAGTGTATAATCATTATAAAGTAATATATTTTTAGATAAACTATTTTGTTTTGTAATGTTTTGTTAACGTTAAGTGCAAAAAAAGCTACATTCAAAGAATTATTTCATAATTATTTTAAAATGTGCAACTATAAGATGATATTGTTTATTAAATTATTTAAACATTTAATGCAGTTAAGTTTGTAGCATTGCTATTTTCAGTTACGTACTCCCTAACACTGATTACCAGGGTATTATTTATTAGTGACAACATCTTTCACTGTAAGGTTTCATGGTTTAGATTACAGCTTGAAAAAAGACTGTAAAATAAAAACAGCCCGCAAACATCTCATCTCATAATATGCATAAAGACACGTATAGCCCAGTTAAATTATGGCAGCGTTAATCAAGACGGGGAAGAGGCTGTCCTTTGGATGGAGATGCCGATGCATTACCCGAATAGCTCAATGACTCAGCGTAATTCTCCAAAGAGACCCTCGGTTGATGGCGGGGCTTCATTCTCCGTCACACTTGCCGAAACTATCAAATGAGTTTGCTTAATGAGCGCCGCGGTGAGCGAAAGCTGTAGCAGGACGGTAGCGAGCAGCCGAGTGGAGTGGAGGGTGGATTCATTCACAAAATGAAAAGCTCTGGCACTAAATTAAATTACTGCTGAAATGGAATTATGGGGGCGGTGGACTCGGCACCGGCGCACCGTTGGAAAGCAATACCGCTAAAAGCCTTTCAGTGGATTAATGCGAGCCCACACCTCCCCCATTGCGTCATGTTTCCCTGCCTCTTGTTTTGTCATCTACTCAAGGTGCTTCTAAACTCAAGCATCTCGTTCGGTTCCCGCTGAACATCAACAAGAGATGACGTGATCACTGTTAGCGACGACAGTCACACTTTTGCATCCACAATTCTGCCGTTTTGAAACGGTCGTTGCCAAGCTGCAAGGTAATCATAATGTTGTCAACGTCAAGCTGCTAGTAAAAAGTAGCTAACTACATTGAAACTATTTAAAGTCCATCTGTAGTCAATAATTTTATCCCTTAAAACTCATCTTTGATCACCAAAATTACATATTTAAATGTTTTTTCCTTGAAAAAAAATGTCTTAAAATAGCTTGAATGTACCTTGCCTTATTTAGTATACGTGGTTCTATGAATATGCAAATGAGCCCCGCCTCCACTCACTCACTCAGAGATAAACTCGTTGACGATCACACGTTGATCTGATTGGTTACAAGGTAGTTTTTTGACGTCAGAAACACCAGCGATTTCTAGATTTTTAGATGTTCTGACTCTTATGTTCGACTCCAGTAAAAAAAGTCGTTATAAGAAAAAAATCTTGTAAAGTTCGTAAAAAACTTGCATAAATGTATAAGCTACATTCTTTTGAAAACCGTTTACCTATAGTTGCGTTATTAAAAGATGTACTGTAATTAGCAGAAAAAAAAGTTAATGTCAACTTCTAACAAACTTTGTAAAAAAAAAAGTTGCACGTTCGACTCCAAAATCATCAAAAAAAGGTTTAATGCGGAAAAAAAGATTGTAGAATTTACAATGTAGGAGAGGGACTATTTTGGAAAGATTTTAAAGTGCCCTTATTATTACAGGCTCCTAATTTTGCAGTCTCCAACAACAGGTTCACATGCATCCAAGGTCAGTTGAAAAGGTCATTTTCTCACAGTATACCATTGCACATAATCTCATTTCTCAGAGTGTCTAAAACAGTTAGTTTGTAGATTTGGTCTCTAAACCCCGCCTTTCCGTAAGCTTCCTCTTCTCTGATTGGTCAGAAGGCCTAGTCTTTTGTGATTGGTCGAGTGCTGGCAGTGGCTACATGTCAGAAACCAAACGCTCATTATCATATCTGAATCTCAGCTCTTGATACACAGTGATATGAACAGTAATGATGGCGTGGGTTTTACCGTATCAATCTCATCAAAGTGGATTTGCTTTGTCAGCAGAGAACAGCGTCTTCTCGACATGAACAACACACTCTTCCAGTCTCAGATAAAATACAGTGTTTGAGAGACGCTGTTCAGCCAATCAAGATCATAGATGGGTATTATGCAAATTAGTTACAACCCTATGTATGTTCAGCAGGAAGTGAGACTGGAATTACCGATTACTCGTTTTAGCAGTTCAGAATCGACCCTTTTTTTCTTTTCTTTTTTTTTAGGAGACAATAACTTTATTTGTTGTGCACCTTTTACATTCACAAACCGCTTTATTACATGCTACATTAAAGCTAATATTCAAAAAAGTATAATGGGGACAATTTAATAGCTAGTGCAACACAGTAAAATGTAATTACCAGAAAAAGTTGTTGTAACTTCATAATGTTTACTCACCAACACTGGTTCTTACTTTCATCACTGTCTTTTACTAAATTTTAAATGTTCTGACTTGCATTTTTGATTCATGTTTGTTTAACTGCGGTTCTGCTACAGAAAGAAAAAATAATAATTAAAATATATACATTAAAAAAATAAATAAACAAACGTCTAGTTACTCACCAGCAGTGGATATCTGTATCCACACTGACTCATGTTCTGACTCACTCACCTCTGAAAGTTTTAATATCTAACAAACTGTAGCTGAAGAAGTTGAGCAAACTAAATCACTGCCAATAGTTCAACATGAAAAGATTTCGCTGGCGTATAGACGGTGAAGTAATGACAGCGCAGTTTGTGTGCGGTCGAGTACAGTAGCGCTGTTGAGGACACGTGATCCAAGGACAAGGCAACCACTTCAAGCATCAATTCTTGTTAAACAACTTGTGAACAATAATGGTAATTTCATATCTGAAGGTAAATATAACCTGCTTTTGTGGGTGTTTGTTCATGTAGCAGAAGCAGGGTATTCTTTCCTCGTCGGTGCTGGACAAAGAAACATACGCACTAGACTCAATGACACATTTGCCAAACACAAGCCGCACGGTTGCTCAATGTGAATCAGAATCATTTCACTTTACATGAGTCTGTCAGGAAAAAGAGCTTTTTGTTTCTTAGTGACAAACGACAGTAAGAAATCCATTGGTCATAACGGCTCGCTCAAACCTTAGCGCTGCGGTAAAGATGGTTTGGTAATGGTCGTTTTGGCGGACTGACATTGATGGATTGCTGTGGCAGAGGTTAGTTGTCACAATCAGGTTGACATGAAGCTTGTTAAAGGGGTCATCGGATGCCCATTTTCCACAAGTTGGTGTGATTCTTTAGGGTGTTCATGTAAAGGTTGTAACTTTGGTTAAAATTCCTCAATGGTTATGTAAAACAACAGCCTTTTTATCTCCTCAAAAACAGCTCCGTTCACAGCGACCCTTTTCGGTGCATGTCTCTTTAAATGCTAATGAGCAACTGCTCTCAGTTCTCAAAAAAGATAAACTCGTAATAAAGTTCTCGTAATAAAACAAGAATCAACATCGGATTGACTTTTCGGGAAACGTAGGGATTTGAAATGTTGTAAAGCGACTCAAAGATGATGGTGTTTTATCCATAGAAATACATAATAAATACATGTCTCGTCCGCGCTGCTGGCCAATGGAGGTCGACATCCCCACCTGGCGGCCATCTTGTCACAGTCAGCTCGCTCACTCGTAACATTGTGTTTTAATGGTGCATGTACTTTTTAAATAACCATAACTTGCTCAATTTTCTATCGATTTTCAAACGGGTTGGTTTGTTATAAACATCAGAGATGTAGTTCTGACACTGCATAATTATGAATAATTATAATATTATATATTTCAACATGTTCAAGCATCCAGAATTATAGCCACGTTAATAACGTTTGTAAGAAACCAAACCGTTTGTAAATCCGTCAAGATGTCAGCGAGATAAGAGTATTTGTGTTCGTGCGGATCACTCACCGTACATCAGGAACCACAGAGCCCGCCAGAAAGCTTGCCTGTGACAAGATGGCCGCCGGTGATGATGTTAGAGACTCCGCAGTAAGACATCTAGCTTTTATTATGTATATATATGGTTTTGTCATAAAATAAATCACTGTTTTATTGAACAGATAAACTGTCATGTATCTTTCTAACAGAGTTCACTGTAAAGCATTATCTATTGTGAAGATCACTTAATTCTCGTTGTAGCGCTGTGTGCGCTATGAGTTTATTTTCAAGGAAGTAGCGTGTCTATTAATGGGCAAAATGCATGCAGTTTTGTTTTTTAACCACTAGTGGGCCAAAAGATACATAGTGTACCTTTAAAATATTACTCAAAAAAGAAATGTTTTTAGTGTGAATGGTCAAATCGATTCCTGATATTTTCCTAATATTTTATTCACCGATCCGTTAACGACTAAAATTGCTGTATTTTTCGGCCAGTAGGTGGCGATGTCACTTTGTAAAGAAACACAACGCGCCTATAGACTGAACATGTAATACACACGATGTCACCGTTTTCACAAATTCACGTTTTTGTAGTTTACACGGAGGCGATAATGGTATAGGTTTCAAAACGTTTGCGTTTCGTTGTCATGTAAACGCCAAAACTTTTTTAGTTGAAAACGGTGTTGTGTAAACGGCCTCTCGTTGACCTCAACATTGTTTGCGGGACGCAATAAAGATGCATATAAACGTAATTTAAATTTTACGAACACTTTACGATTGATTAAATCAGCTGTAATTCATCAAATAATGCAGGACTTTTCTCGTGGACATGTTCACATCGTTAGATGATTTGCTAACAAGTATAAGTGTCCTTAAGATCTGAAAAACGATCAGAACAAAGCTTAGATTACACACATCCCAAGCGTTCAAGGTTATTGTCATGTTTTCCCCACCGGTTTTCTCCGGGACTGAAGGATAAAGGACTTCAAGTTGGCAATTATTACAACAGTTGCTGCGTTGTGAAACTTTCCCCAATGCATCTGTGAAAGTTTCTTGTCTGTGCAAGTTCAGTAATTACAGATAATTGTGGCAATCAGGGTTAGTTCAGCACCTGCATTATCATTTCAGCATCTGAAGCATTGCATTGGAGATGGATAGAGGGAAATAGATTGAATAATTGTTGTGATACGGAGGAACATTGTCGTTATCATCTGTACCTGGGTGTACTGGCATAATTACACGGCGAATCCAGCGACAAGAATCATCATGCCAAATGAAGGCGGTGTAATCGCTACCCCAATCACAAGAAACATAATTGCTCTGACAATCAGGGTGGCGCTTTTGGGAGGCTTTGGGAAACGCTCGGCGAGAGGGAAAAAAGGCCTTGCATGCAATCCAAGCTCTTTTCTGGGCATTTGTGGAACGAGTTTGGGTTAAATTGCTCTAAATTACAGGTTTCCAAAAGCAATTTGATTATATTGCATGTTACGTAACTCTGGCTGCGTGCAAACAAATATTTGCAAACTTAATTATCGCCAATGTTTCTTCTAAAAGCCTCTCTGGTAAAAAGCGCAACACAGCGAGTCGGTAAGAACGCTCCCAGCGGACCGAACCTGTACCTGCCATCTGGTTCTGTTTCTGTTTCTCACGTAACTCCCAGTACTGTGTGTTTTACTCCACATTTCCATGATCTGCTGATACCTCACACACACGTCCATGATCTGCTGATACCTCACACACACTTCCATGATCTGCTGATACCTCACACACACGTCCATGATCTGCTGATACCTCACACACACGTCCATGATCTGCTGATACCTCACACACACGTCCATGATCTGCTGATACCTCACACACACTTCCATGATCTGCTGATACCTCACACACACATCCATGATCTGCTGATACCTCACACACACGTCCATGATCTGCTGATACCTCACACACACTTCCATGATCTGCTGATACCTCACACACACTTCCATGATCTGCTGATACCTCACACACACTTCCATGATCTGCTGATACCTCACACACACTTCCATGATCTGCTGATACCTCACACACACTTCCATGATCTGCTGATACTGTACCTCACACACACGTCCATGATCTGCTGATACCTCACACACACGTCCATGATCTGCTGATACCTCACACACACGTCCATGATCTGCTGATACCTCACACACACGTCCATGATCTGCTGATACCTCACACACACTTCCATGATCTGCTGATACCTCACACACACATCCATGATCTGCTGATACCTCACACACACGTCCATGATCTGCTGATACCTCACACACACTTCCATGATCTGCTGATACCTCACACACACTTCCATGATCTGCTGATACCTCACACACACTTCCATGATCTGCTGATACCTCACACACACTTCCATGTTCTGCTGATACCTCACACACACGTCCATGATCTGCTGATACCTCACACACGCTTCCATGATCTGCTGATACCTCACACACACGTCCATGATCTGCTGATACCTCACACACACTTCCATGATCTGCTGATACCTCACACACATTTCCATGATCTGCTGATACCTCACACACACTTCCATGATCTGCTGATACCTCACACACACTTCCATGATCTGCTGATACCTCACACACATTTCCATGATCTGCTGATACCTCACACACACTTCCATGATCTGCTGATACCTCACACACACTTCCATGATCTGCTGATACCTCACACACACTTCCATGATCTGCTGATACCTCACACACACTTCCATGATCTGCTGATACCTCACACACACTTCCATGATCTGCTGATACCTCACACACACTTCCATGATCTGCTGATACCTCACACACACTTCCATGTTCTGCTGATACCTCACACACACGTCCATGATCTGCTGATACCTAACACACGCTTCCATGATCTGCTGATACCTCACACACACGTCCATGATCTGCTGATACCTCACACACACTTCCATGATCTGCTGATACCTCACACACATTTCCATGATCTGCTGATACCTCACACACACTTCCATGATCTGCTGATACCTCACACACACTTCCATGTTCTGCTGATACCTCACACACACTTCCATGATCTGCTGATACCTCACACACATTTCCATGATCTGCTGATACCTCACACACACGTCCATGATCTGCTGATACCTCACACACACACTTCCATGATCTGCTGATACCTCACACACACTTCCATGTTCTGCTGATACCTCACACACACTTCCATGATCTGCTGATACCTCACACACACGTCCATGATCTGCTGATACCTCACACACACTTCCATGATCTGCTGATACCTCACACACACGTCCATGATCTGCTGATACCTCACACACATTTCCATGATCTGCTGATACCTCACACACACTTCCATGATCTGCTGATACCTCACACACTTCCATGATCTGCTGATACCTCACACACATTTCCATGATCTGCTGATACCTCACACACACTTCCATGATCTGCTGATACCTCACACACACTTCCATGATCTGCTGATACCTCACACACACTTCCATGATCTGCTGATACCTCACACACACTTCCATGATCTGCTGATACCTCACACACACTTCCATGATCTGCTGATACCTCACACACACTTCCATGATCTGCTGATACCTCACACACACTTCCATGTTCTGCTGATACCTCACACACACGTCCATGATCTGCTGATACCTCACACACACTTCCATGATCTGCTGATACCTCACACACTTCCATAATCTGCTGATACCTCACACACACTTCCATGATCTGTTGATACCTCACACACACTTCCATGATCTGCTGATACCTCACACACACTTCCATGATCTGCTGATACCTCACACACACGTCCATGATCTGCTGATACCTCACACACACACTTTCATGATCTGCTGATACCTCACACACACACTTTCATGATCTGCTGATACCTCACACACACTTCCATGATCTGCTGATACCTCACACACACACTTTCATGATCTGCTGATACCTCACACACACGTCCATGATCTGCTGATACCTCACACACACACGTCCATGATCTGCTGATACCTCACACACTTCCATGATCTGCTGATACCTCACACACACTTCCATGATCTGCTGATACCTCACACACTTCCATAATCTGCTGATACCTCACACACACTTCCATGATCTGCTGATACCTCACACACACTT
Organism: Phoxinus phoxinus; assembly: GCF_949152265.1. NCBI lineage: Eukaryota > Metazoa > Chordata > Actinopteri > Cypriniformes > Leuciscidae > Phoxinus > Phoxinus phoxinus. The sequence goes on along the minus strand of NC_136895.1, from coordinate 29,801,282 downwards.
CCATGATCTGCTGATACCTCACACACACTTCCATGATCTGCTGATACCTCACACACACTTCCATGATCTGTTGATACCTCACACACACTTCCATGATCTGCTGATACCTCACACACACTTCCATGATCTGTTGATACCTCACACACACTTCCATGATCTGCTGATACCTCACACACACTTCCATGATCTGCTGATACCTCACACACACGTCCATGATCTGCGGATACCTCACACACACTTCCATGATCTGCTGATACCTCACACACACTTCCATGATCTGCTGATACCTCACACACACGTCCATGATCTGCTGATACCTCACACACACTTCCATGATCTGCTGATACCTCACACACACTTCCATGATCTGCTGATACCTCACACACACTTCCGTGATCTGCTGATACCTCACACACACTTCCATGATCTGCTGATACCTCACACACACTTCCATGATCTGCTGATACCTCTCTCACACACACACACACACGTCCATGATCTGCTGATACCTCTCACACACACACACACACACACACGTCCATGATCTGCTGATACCTCACACACACACTTCCATGATCTGCTGATACCTCACACACACTTCCATGATCTGCTGATACCTCACACACACTTCCATGATCTGCTGATACCTCACACACACTTCCGTGATCTGCTGATACCTCACACACACTTCCATGATCTGCTGATACCTCACACACACTTCCGTGATCTGCTGATACCTCACACACACTTCCATGATCTGCTGATACCTCACACACACTTCCATGATCTGCTGATACCTCTCTCACACACACACACACACGTCCATGATCTGCTGATACCTCTCACACACACACACACACACACACGTCCATGATCTGCTGATACCTCACACACACACTTCCATGATCTGCTGATACCTCACACACACTTCCATGATCTGCTGATACCTCACACACACTTCCATGATCTGCTGATACCTCACACACACGTCCATGATCTGCTGATACCTCACACACACTTCCATGATCTGCTGATACCTCACACACACTTTCATGATCTGCTGATACCTCACACACACTTTCATGATCTGCTGATACCTCACACACACTTCCATGATCTGCTGATACCTCACACACACTTCCGTGATCTGCTGATACCTCACACACACTTCCATGATCTGCTGATACCTCTCTCACACACACACACACACGTCCATGATCTGCTGATACCTCTCACACACACACACACACACACACACACACACACGTCCATGATCTGCTGATACCTCACACACACACTTCCATGATCTGCTGATACCTCACACACACTTCCATGATCTGCTGATACCTCACACACACGTCCATGATCTGCTGATACCTCACACACACTTCCATGATCTGCTGATACCTCACACACACTTCCATGATCTGCTGATACCTCACACACATGTCCATGATCTGCTGATACCTCACACACACGTCCATGATCTGCTGATACCTCACACACACTTCCATGATCTGCTGATACCTCACACACACTTCCATGATCTGCTGATACCTCACACACACTTCCATGATCTGCTGATACCTCACACACATGTCCATGATCTGCTGATACCTCACACACACGTCCATGATCTGCTGATACCTCACACACACTTCCATGATCTGCTGATACCTCACACACACTTCCATGATCTCCTGATACCTCACACACATGTCCATGATCTGCTGATACCTCACACACACGTCCATGATCTGCTGATACCTCACACACACTTCCATGATCTGCTGATACCTCACACACACGTCCATGATCTGCTGATACCTCACACACACTTCCATGATCTGTCTCAGTCAACTTTGGCAACCTTTAAAAAAACATATGTAATAAACACTCTAAAAAATGCTGCGAAACTTTTTTGGGTCAAATATGGACAAACCCAAACGTTGGGCTAAAAATGTAATTTAAAAATGTAACCCAACGGCTGGGTTTGTCCATATTTGACCCAAAATTGGGTTGAAACAAAAGTGAATACACTTTCAATATTAAAACCGTACACAGATCGACTGAAACCTAAGTTGGTATGTCAAACTGATCAAATCAAACAGAAATCAGAACTCGTGTAATCCTCACACCGATAATAACTTTGCTTACCATCTTGCTGGGCTGCTAGTTTGGTGTGTCCCGTGGTCGTGCGAGATGATCCTGGTTAGTTTAGTCAGACGCGTCCCGTCCTCTTCCACTCGGGCTCCTGGGTGACGTCCTCAGACAAGCGTGGCTAATGAGGGCCGATTACAGGCGTCTCTGCCAGCCAGATCCTCAGTGTCCCGCTGGCATCATGCAGGAGAAGCTGGCGTCCGGCCATCGACATCCCGACTCCCGGCAGCGCTTCTGGGAGAAGTGCAAACAGAGATGGGAAAGATACAGTGGGATCCCAGCGAACACATGCTGATAAAACACACCTTGTGCAAGTCGCTTTGAGTTAGAGCGTCTGACAGATGCATGCATGCGTGTTGTGTGATTTTACCCATCAGCCACTGCAGTGTGAAGCTTCATGCGTGAATCTCACGACAGCACAAACAAACAATTATATGCATTTTGGATATGCATTAAAAACTGAGAATAATTCAATACAATTCACATTTATTTGTGTACAGTGTAAAGAATGATTGTGATATTAACGGTAAAAGACTGTAAAAATGCTACAGTGAAAAACTGTTAATTGGTTAACAGAAAGTTGCTTTACAATATACGGTAAATAACTGTGATAACTGTACATTTAATGTAATTTTACTGAAAAATACCGTTAAATTTACAGTTTTTGAAAGTGAAAAAGAACAACTTGTATAATTTACATTTAAAATGTTTTAATTGACATTCCCACAATTCCCTTCACTTCACATTTGATGTATTTTTGTTGAAATAACCGTTTCTTCATAGTTTATGGTTCATAGTTCTAATCAGTTATGTACATTAGGGTTTTATGTTACATCTAATGTTGTTAAATGAATGTTTATTGCATTTTTAAAATGTCATGTGTGTTACCATGATGGTGTTTAATGTTTTTGGGAATGAGACTGTGCAGCTTCTGCATATTAATATTAACTTTCTTGTGATGAGCTTTGATTGATCATGTGACTCATCATTGCTGTGATTATTGGTTGTCAGTGTATGGTACAAAACAGATATTAATACTTCAATAGGTCGGTAAATTAATATTATGGGCCCTATTTTAACGATCTGAAACGCAAGTAACTTTGTGGGTTCAAATCTAAAATGTGTTGGTCTGAAGTCGCTTCATTACTCATAGGTGTGGTTTGGGCGTAACGTGCAATAAACCAATCAGAGCGTCCTCTCACATTCCCTTTATGAGCCGGCGCGCTTGTTCCATGGCGGATTGCTATTATAACGGCGGATTGCTATTATAACGGCGTACTGCTATTATAACGGCGGATTGCTTTTATAACGGCGGATTGCTATTATAACGGCGGGTTTGCCAGCGCACGCCAGGAGCGGTTCACAGCCGAGGAGACCGACGTTCTCGTCAGGGCCGTAAAACACAGAGAAGTGACATTGTATGAGGATGATGGGAGAAACACACACAAATTAGCTTCGGTTAAACAGGCGTATAATTTGGGTAAACGTGTAATCTAGATTTTTTATTTATTTATCTACAGTAGATAGATTTGTTTCACATCTTCACGGACACAATGATTTTCCTCGTGTGTTAATATTTTTCCTTGTAATAATGTATGATTTGCAAAAATGAAAACTGCTGCGTCTGTTTAGATGAGAGAATCAAAGTGTGTGTGTGTTGTTCACACGCTACATTATGGCCAAGCACGCGCCCTTAAAATAGCATATGACTAACGCGCAACGCGCCGCTGTCTTTAGACTCGGTTTTCCTGGTCAGCGGCGGAGTTGTTTTCTGAAACTGCAGAATATCACCAGGGAACGTTTGCGCCGGAACACACTCCTCTTTTCGCCGAACCCTTGCTACCGTATTTTATACGGTAAATTTCTGTCAACCACAGCTGCCAGTATTTTACTGTAAATTTAACAGATTTAAAGCAGCTTTAAAGAAAGTGCACGAGTCCACATTACAATTTAGAGTGATCTGTTATCAGAGGAAACTGGCTAAGTTATGTATTTCAGAAATGTACATATACAAAAATGTATTATTTTAAACAGTGTAATAATTTAATGCAGAAACAATGAGCTCATTGACGTGATGAATACTTGTTTGTTAACAAATGATTATGACCTTTAGAAACATGTAGCATTGGTGCATATTGAGTAATAATGAGTAAAATGTAGGTGAAAATGTTGTTAATCGTCATGAAAAATAGTGTCACAATGCAAAATAACCCCAGCAATAGGCTTCATTTTAAAGTTAATCGTTTTGCTTGATCTTTTCCTTCGCAGTGCTTCTGTTGGTCTGTCATGTCTCATTAGCACCACGCAGAACTTTATGTAAACCCTGCAGATGGTCAGTTTTTCAGAGCACTTCCTCCAGACAGTAACACTGACACAGTAAAAGCACAGTATTTCAACCTCGCACTGAATCCCAACATCACAGTTCACACGGAAATGACACGGCTTTAGTTGCTAAAGCTAACTTCTTCACACCTTGGCTAATGCACTGGCAGCAGCTTCATTAAATCGGCTCGTTGTTAGCAGCTAACCAATAGGGCACTCTAATACTATAATGCTCAGCTAATAAGTTAGCACAGTTGATGAGACATAGCTTTCTGAATATTTCATATCAATTGATGAGCTATAAGTTAACCAAGCATTATTGGCTAGTGTTCTGGCAGCTTCATTAAATCGGCTCACTGTTGTTAGCATTAGCAGCTAACCAGTAGGGCACTTTAATACAATAATGCTAAGCTAATAAGTTAGCACAGTTAACAAGACATTTCTTTCAGGACATTTTATATCAAGTGTTGAGATATACGCTAAATTCCTCACACATTATTGACTATAGTGTGCTGCCAACTTAGCACGTGTTAGCATTAACAGCTAACCTATAGGACTTGGTAGTACTATAAAGGCTAACTAATCAGTCTAGTTGATGTTCGCTTTAGTTTACAATGATTTCATGATATTTTAGATGTAAAGAAATTAGATGCTGATTCAACCTTGCTAAAAAACTATCCAGTTTAAGATGCTAGCTATTTTGAAAAACTAGCCTTAGCTAGCTGGTAGCTGATTTGTTTCAAATCTAAGATGGTCTTAAACAGTTTAGAGAGGTTAAAATAAACTCAGGCCACATTGTCACCTTTATAATTGTACATCAACTAGACAGAAACAATATAAAAAGACAACATGCGGTATGATTAGCATAAGCAAAAAGTTAGCATACATTACAGAGAGAGCTCAGTTGTGGTGAAACAGATCTTAGAAATTAATAGCAGAATAAAATGATGGGTTGAGAAGCTCCAGTAATGAAATGCAGAGGATCGCGCACGTTAATTAATTCGTGTGTTGAGCCATCACAGGTCACAGGCTAAAGCGCTAAAGCTAGTGCCGCCCAGTCAGCTGCAGACACATCGTAATTACATGCTTCCCTGCTTATTGGCCACCACTTATTCTTTTTAATTACTTTGTGTCCATGGAAAAATACACGCAGATGCACTAGCGCTCAGTGTCACCGACAATCTGTGTCAGGATGTTATGATAATTTATGGTTAGCATGAATAGCATTTGATATTTGCCCATACCCGTTATGCTAGACATAATATCCAAGGGTTGAGGTAATAATTGCATCCTTTTATGAAAAACTAGTGCAAAGTCGCAACCGCAAATGCTCAAGATGTGTTTTTAATCATGTTTGAAATGTATTAGAGCTTGTTGAACGGTTGTAAATTAAATGTGAATTTTTATGGCACGTTTGCAGGAGAAAAACACAGATAACATGCCTTATAAATATTTCATTGACGTACCGCATTGATTTCTTAAATCTATTATAGCGCCCCGAGCTCTTATTTGCTGTTCTGCCGTGTGTAATGTTTCTTTGAGCACGTTTCTGAGGTGGAACCGGTTCAGATGTGTCCGCGGGTGATACGAGCCCCGACACCCGTTCTCCTCTCACTCCTCGTTCCCCCGCTCAGACCCAATCCCGCTCGATGACCTTCAGTTTTCATCCTACCAATTTCTCTGTACTTTCAAGGAAGTATGAATGTAATTTAGGCCCGGGAGCTTCACGGCGCTAGTCTTTGATCTTCGGCTCTCGACGAGTACAAAGAGACGTCGAAAGAGAACGGCGGAAAATCGAGAGAGAGAGACAGCGAGAGAGACGGAGAGAAAGAGAGATTGAGAGAGAAAGAGAGACAGAGAGATTGAGAGAGAAAGAGAGACGGAGAGATTGAGAGAGAGAGATTGAGAGAGAGATTGAGAGAGAGAGAGAGAGAGAGAGAGAGAGAGAGAGAGAGAGAGTAGATCCCACTTCCTAGAGCCAACAAAGTGACACATTTGTACGTTTTGTACACATTTGAGTCAAAAGAAACACAAGTTTGTGAGAAATATTGAATAGTATTCATGATTTAAACAAAAATGACTCAGTGAAATCAGATTGTCTTTATTTGATGTGTTATTTCATGTTCTTGGTCTTATTGTGCACAATTCATTGATTATATGTTATTCCAAAGAGAAAGTTTGTTTTAATCGGAATATTTTTGTCGTAACCTTCGTCAAAATGCAGTAATATGGAAGAAAATGAATGCCAAATGTAAAAAAAAAAAAAAAAAAAAGCTTGTTGAATTGCACTAATTGAAAAAAAAAAGTGCATTGTAGTTTTAGGGCTTGTATTTTTATGGACTTCAACATTGTTGTATATTTAAGCTGTGAATATTTAAATTCCACACATTTTCATTATTACAAAAAATACAATAATCGGTATTCACCTTTCAGATTTCACTGCCAAAAAAATTTATTCTTTAAAATTAAAATACAACCAATTATATTCGACAGGCAATTTCCGGTCCATTTACAAATTCGCTTCCTCAAATCAAATGGTTCAATTTCGACAGAAAATTCAAGATTTCACATCCGGGAAGTGAGCTTAAAGTTAACTGTAAACCCGAATAAGTTGGCAGAACTCAATCAATTACCTCACATTTTTTAAGTTCTGAAATTCAAAGTTTAAGTTAGCAGAACTAGCAGATTTTTATTTTGCACTTAAACATTTCAAGTTAAGAACAAGTAAAATGTATGAGTACACTAATCCATACAATTAACTTAAAACTTTTATGTAATCTCAATGTGAACACTTTTATTGGTATAAACTTAGTTAGCTTTAACAAGCTAATCCGCTAACATCCTAATTGGCTAACATATTAGCAATAGTGTGTTATACAGAAGCACTTGCTGTACGAGTGCAACAATATAAAGGTATTATTTGCTCTCAAATCAAGCGCATTCTCCACTCGACACCATGATCATAACTATCCTAAAACCAACATTAACAGAAATTCTTCTAAATTAGCATGACAAAAATTCAATGACTGCTAAATCTCCCACTTAACAATAATCTGGCACAAAAAAATAACATTATATTACACTTAATTTTAGCATTTACTCTCCCTTTCGAGTGCCATCGGCAAAGCATGCTGGGAAATGGACATCCCAGCCGTTTCAGTTAAACTTTATTAAGGTTTATTAAAATAAAACTTACGTTTTTAAATAGTTTTAATTTAATAAAACTCAAAACAATGAAGCAGTTCAGTTTACTTAAAATATATCAGTTCTGTGAACTTGAAAGAAAAAGAAACTGCTAAATACTCATAAAAGTTCATTTGACTGAACTAATTAGTTTAATTTAGTTTAAATTAAGTATTTTGAGCGTTAGGGTTTACAGTGTACACAACATGCGACATGTCGTATGTCAAATAAAATGGATAAATGGGCAAAAAAAAGGTAATTTAATACTTATATTATAGGTGAGAATATCTTCATTAAATTTTTTTTTATATACTATCACCTAAAAAAAGTAATGACGATCAAAGTCTTCCAAAGAAAAACAGGAGTTTAGGAAATTCTTCAAGTTAAGAAGGGCCATTAAAGGGATCGTTCACTAGCATTAAATGTCATTAATTACTCACCCTCGTCATTTCAAACCCTTTGGTTCATCTTCGAAACACAAACCAAGGCATTTTTAACGAAATCTGATAAAAATTTCTGTCCGTCCATTGACAGTCTACGCAACTACCACTTTGTTGCTCCAAAAAGATCATAAGAGATTTGAAAACTAATCCATATGAAATTTCACCTGCTAATATTTTGCGACATGCTATGTTAGCTTAAGCAAGTTATCTTGCATGATTCAACACAAAAGTGATGAAAGAAAAAAAAAATGGAGCCGATAAATTGGAGAAATGGTTTACACTTTATTTTAAGGTGTAATTATATATTTAAGTACTGACGAATATTAAGCAACTACATGTACTTTAGGATTAGGATGTGGTTGAGGGTTAATTGCGTGTAATTATGCATAATTGACTGTTATTACTATGATAAGTACATGTAACAAATGTAACAAGTACACTGTATTATAAAGTGTTACCGAGAAATGTTAATTTAATACTTATAATAAAGAGAGAATATTGATTGATTTCACATATGGATGACCTACGTGATTCAATAATTGAATTCTAAAATTTTAATCTAATATTTACATTGAGTTAGGGCTGTGCGATATTGAAGAAAAATGCGATATGCGATATCTTGCTAAATAATGCGATATTCGATATGCGATACGATATTTATTTTTCTAAAATCAATTAAAATTGTATTAAGAGAAATCATATAACCAAATTTCAAATTATTTAGGGGAAAGAAATCACTACAACTTTTGAAAGTGAACAACAGCAGTTTTTTATGTTGCATTAACACAAATTACATTTTAACATTACATTTAAATGTTACAATTACATTTTAACAATGTAAACAAACAGAAAATAAAAATATCACTAATACTTTGCTCCACTATATAGTTAGGCCTACATCAACCTGAAAACATGAACATTCAAGTAACGTTAAACAAAAACACTTGAGAAACAGTGGAGTTACTACTTTGCTCTCTTTTTGTTTTGTTTTTGCCAAGAAAAACCCTGGTTTCCCGACTGTGGCGATCGGAACCATATCCTTTGCCAGATAGCGTGTAATGGCCTTGGTTATCTCACTATGACGGCGGGAACTTACAGGATATGGTGTTATGCTTTCGAAGCTTGATGATATGGATTGTTGCTTGGGTTGGTGAACGAGGGTTGATTCACCTGAGCTTGAAGATTTTTCTGCCGAGCATTGCTGATACAAATCGTTGTGCTTTGCTTTGAGGTGACTGAACAGATTTGAAGTGTTTCCCGTTTTCGTTGCTACACGAGATTTACATGTTTTACATATAACTTCAGTCTGCATGTGGTCATCTCTTTTAAATCCAAAAAACTGCCATATCTTTGAGGTGCTTCTTCGTTTTGGCACTAAATCGTCGGCAGCAGCTGCGGATGTCTCAGGCTGGCTCATTTTATCATATTAGTTTGCTATGAGCGCGTCACTCACTGCGTGCTGGCTTGTTGATGGTCAGACGTCAGAGCAGTGAGCACGCGGGCGCTATGCGCACGCACACACACAACTAACGTCCGCATGTCAGATGATCTGTGTCGTAAAACTATATAGCTTTGTATTATTTTGTTCATTTATCGCAAATCATTACGATATGCATATCGCGATATGCGAATTTGCGATATTTCGATATTTTCGATATATCGCACAGCCCTACATTGAGTCATCATTTATGAATTAAAAATAAAAGCTTTACTCATTGTATATCGTCTAGCAGGCGAAACACACAAGTATGATCATGTCCAAAAGCGAATGCACACCTGTGTAAATCTGTAAGTGTGATTGTTCCCATTTCCAAACGTCCAATTAAGTGTTGAATCTCAGCGAGCACTGAAGAGGCCATTGTTTAGTCGTCCGGTGTTTAGTGCCAAACCTCCTACCCGAACAACATGCCGTAATATAAAAGCAGTGAAGCAAAAGCTTTTATTTGGCAGGAGCACTTCCTCGTCATCCTCCTCTTCGTTCTCCTGGCACAGATTGATATGTCTGTCAGATGGACAGGTCTGTGCGAGCCGGTCTCCCCGAGGTGAACATTAAAAGGGCTTCGGGAGTGGGCGTCCCCTGTCTGCACTTCACAAAGAGAGAGAGAACAATCACTTTCAATGCACTAAAAAAGTGCACACTTTCAGACACGGCCCTAAACTGAGGCTTTTCACAGCACAGCGGCGGTCGCGGGGGAGTTTGTCCTGTAGACAGATAAAAGGAAGGGAAGCAACTCTCGAGACGGATGAGTTCGGGGTTTCTCAAGTGGCTTCTCCCTGATGAACTAATCCTGCGTCCGAGATCTAATACTTCCCCCACTAAATACATAAAACTCAATTGACGTTCTGTTTTCACATAAACCCTAACGTTCAAAATACTTAATTGGTTTGAGTAGGACAAACTTAAATTAAACTAATTAGTTCAGTCAAATTAACTTTTATGAGTATTTAGCACTTTCTTTTTCTTTCAAGTTCACAGAACTGATATATTTTAAGTAAACTGAACTTGTTTCATTGTTTTGAGTTTTATGAAATTATTTATTTTAGTTTAGACGAACTTAAGTTTCACTGAAACGGCTGGGATGTCTATTTCCCAGCATGCTTTGCCGATGGCTCTCGAACAGGAGAGTAAATGCTAAAATTAAGTATAATATAATGGGTTTTTTTATTGTGCAAGATTATTGTTAAGTGGGAGATTTAGTAGTGATTAATGTTTTTTTATGCTAATTTAGAAGAATTTCTGTTAATGTTGGTTTTAGGATATTACCATCATGGTGACGAGTGGAGAATGCGCTTGATTTGAGAGCAAATAATACCTTTATATTGTTGCACTCACACAGCAAGTGCTTCTGTATAACGTACTATTGCTAATATGTCAGCCAATTAGTATGTTAGCAGATTAGCTTGTTAAAGCTAACTAAGTTTATACCAATAAAAGTGTTCACATTGAGATTACATGAAAGTTTTACAGTAAGTTAATTGTATGGATTAGTGTACTCATGCATTTTAATTGTTCTTAACTTGAAATGTTTAAGTACAAAATAAAAATCTGATAGTTCTGCTTGCTTAAACTTTGAATTTCATAACTTAAAAAATTTGAGGCAATTGATTGCCTTAAATGTTTTGAGTTCTGCCAACTTATTCGGGTTTGTATACAGGTTTTTCAGTTTCAGAAATTCAACTTAAAAGGTGAAACTAATTTATATAGACTCATTACAAAGTGAGATATTTCAAGCCTTTATTTGTTATAATTTTGATGATTATGGCTTACAGCTTATGAAAACCCCAAATTCAAAATTAGAATATTGTGAAAAGGTTTTCATAAGCTGTAAGCCATAATCATCAAAATTTAAACAAATAAAGGCTTGAAATATCTCACTTTGCATGTAATGAGTCTATATAATATATTAGTTTCGCCTTTTAAGTTGAATTACTGAAATAAATTAACTTTTTTATAACAAAAATGAACCATCACTGAACTTACTTAAGCTGGACTGTGACGATATTTTCTTCTAGATACAAACTTTGTTGCATTATTTTCCTGTTATCTCGGTAAAAGCCGCTTTGAAACGATCAGTATTGTTAAAAGCGCTGTATAAATAAAGCTGACTTGACGTATTGGCTGCGTCCGAAATCGCATACTCTTCTTGAGTAGATACTTATTTTGCAAGCACTAAAAAAGTATGTTCTAATTCTATATAGTATGACTATGTGTAGTATGAATGTAATTACATCCGCCATGTTGTCTTTATCATGTGACCTTCCAGTGTCAGTGGCTTCGCTTCACTGCCATTCATTAATCCACACTTCAGAATCCCGCCGGATGAAGTGGGGACTTTTTCCCTACTTTTTCTAATTTAATTTAATTAAAATTTCATTAATATTATTCAAATTAGGTATAATTTATTTAGAAATGTTAGAATTTAATTCCACACAAGGCAAGGTTGGCCAGAAGACACAAAGTGACTTTCTCTTCCTTCCTTCAACTTCCCGTCTCCAGTTGGACGGCAGACACGGTTTTGGTTTCCATTAAAGCCCCTCCTGCTGGATTTTATTAGCGTGTCCCGCGGAGCCGAATGTTCCTGAGCCCAGTGTCTCTCAGCAGGGCCGAACATCCAGAAATACCTGCTCTAATGAGGATATCGGTCCGCATTCACAGGCCGGCATCACTCACGGTAATGATAATCGCCACAGAGTTGTTTGCTGAAGACCAGTTTAATGGAAAACACTTTGAGCGTTTAGATTTTTAGATTTAGATTTTTTCATGTTGACTGAGAATGCACCACTTAGGGTTATAGCTAGAGATAAACTCTCACGGACATGATAAGAGAAGCTCAAACAGGTGAAAAAAAAAAAAAAAAAAAACACAATGAAGGGTTTCATATAATTTCAAACCCATATGACTCAAAATGAGACGTTTAGCACAATGTTCACGCTGCTGTCATCCTGACAGTAAAAGTGAATGGGGACTGGAGCTGTAGAGCATAAATTAATAGTGGTATAATTGAGATTTGACTTACTTTCAAATCTTTAGATCTTTAGAGAAATAAAATCATTATTGCGTGATTTGGCGTTTTGAATTGATTACGACAATTAAGGTGAAAATGTTTTTGAAAAAAAAAATGAAATTCAATCCCATTAAAGTGTCATTTCTGTACCTCTACTGGCTACTAACAAAATTGCCAAAAATTATTCGAAGGAAATATTGTACTGATGAATTGCAACGGCTAAAGGAAGTATGTATAGGTTAAATAAAATAGGACCCAAAATTGAGCCTTGAGGAACACCACAAGTTACGACGTAAGGCCTCGAGGTGTAGGTAACGAAAGTAACAGTATTTCCAGACCGACCCATTCCCAAAGTCATCATGGAGACCCTCAGATACTGAAACACATGCATATGCACTAATGCGCTGAAAGCTGAGGTGGCGAAACATAAACGATCAGCGAGATTTGCTCTTCACCTCTCCATCCATCATCAAACCCGCTATAAAACAAGACAACAGTATCAACGGCCCATAAAAAAAGCTGCTGCTTGACACAAGCACATTACAACTATCATTTACAAACTTGCTTAGTTACATAAAACCCAGAGGAGAATTATGATAAAACAACACAATAAAAACACTCTAGGAGGGTCAAATCTCACAGTTACAGATTTAATAACGAATGCGGGCGGTAAAACAACAGGGCGAGTCTTTCATCCTGACGGGGACGTAATCCACCCGATTGATTTTCCGAATTTGTGCCACGACTGCTAAAACACAGCACAGGACTGATGACATCCGGCACGCGCGCTCGTAAATCTGACCCCATCTGGACGGAGACCCCAAAAACAGACAGATTTATTGACGCACCGACGCATGGCATTCTGGGACTCCGTAATTAGCATTTTTATGGACGGCCCTAAAAGATTCCTGCAATGGTGCGTGACTTGTTTATGGTTTGTTATCATGTCAGGGTGAGAGAAAACCACAGAGGTTTTTAATCCCGAGAGTTTAGCTCCAGATTGTGTCGCAATAAAACTAATTTAAACGTGAAATCCAAACGGACCCGTTCCTGGACTTACTGAATGATTTATCAGTGTACGGAGGACTCAAAAAAAGAAGAATTAAATACAAATAGAAATAAATAATAATAATAAAAAAGACAAATAAATATGCAAGTAAATGAATATATCTATCCACTTATTTGTGCAAATATATATATATATATATATATATATATATATATATATATATATATATATATATATATATATAAACCAATTACATAAAATGTTATAATATAAACCACAATTAAATGGTTGTAAAATGAATGAATATGTTTGTTTATAGTATATTTACTTTTTAAACTTTATTTATGTACTTAATTCATTATTTGTATATTTTAAACATTTAATTATTACATTTATGCACAAGTATGTGGATTCACATCTACTTATTTGTCTTTTTTAAATTCATTTTTGCAGGTTTCATCCTCCATATCAATGCACAATATTCTAAAGAAAATAGTTTGCAATATTTCGTAAAAATAATAATAATAAAAAAAACGTACAAATACAAAAACTTTGTATTGACTGTAGAAATTCCTATCATTTTTTAAAGCCTTTTTGAAATTTCTGTTAAACGTCAAAAAACACTGTGCTCTAAAAATATCTATATGTAGGCCTATATATGTTAAAAATTGACATCAACCAATGGACTAGTCGGCCATCGTGAGATGAATCATATTTCACATGGAAAAATGTCACATTATTGTAAGTAAAAGGGTTGCAAATGTCATTTTTAGTAAAAAAATCATCATGTTGACTGATATTTACAGTGCATATTCGCCTCAAAATCAAATGTTAGTATGATCAAATTTCTTCTACAGTGACATTTGCCTGCTGCACAAGATAAAGTTCTAGGAAGCAACTTTAAAAGTAAAAATGTAATAAATAAAGTTACTTCAAGAGCCCTTCCAGCAGTGATGATCTTCAGCGAATGAACTTAATGAATGCATGCGAGAGTTGCGAGGAGGCCGGGTGAATCTTCACTGACCGCGTCTGCAGGGAGAGTCGAGCACGACGTGTGTTTGGAGAGCTGTCAGCGCTGTACCACGAGCACAGATGGATGTAGGGATGCTGGCAGCAGCTCGACGCCCACCAGTGTGAAACCACGCACAAACACTTAACCCTCCGTCTTCCAGGCTGGAGCAAATCGTCCAACGCCGCAAGACTCTCCGCGGATCTCCCGATGGAGCTCTAGCGCGTTTGAACGAAGAACAAAGCGTTGAGCCAACGTTGTTGGTCTGGAAGTAAAACAAAAGGCACTTTATGTCCTGTTTAGAGGGTTAATTCACCTGAAAATGAACATTTTGTCATCATTTACTCGCCTTCATGTCGTTTCAAAGAAGATTTTCAGCAGAAGGACAGGCTAAAATGTGCATAATTATCGCTTTAAAAAAAATAATAATATTTAGACCAGGTTTGAGATCATTGGTCCCATCGTGATTGACATCAACGCACGCCATATTTAATTGGATGTAAATGAGATATGACACTTGGGTCTAGCAAATTCTGTATGCTATACGCTAAAATGGCAATAAGAATTAGCAATAACATATTGACATATTTTACTAGTGAAAAAGTATATTTACTGATATTGGGAGTTGAGTGGATTGTGATAATACGCCAATTTAACGCACTATTACAGAAGTTTGAATTAGCAACATCAGCAATGACATATTATTGACATTTTTCCAGTTAGTAATAATATTTACTGAGATTTAATGTAGTGGGAAATGGGAGGTTTGGTGGAATATTTAGACCAGGTTTGATGTCATTGGCCACATCGTGATTGACGTCAACGCACGCCATTTGACGTAAATTAGATTTGAGAGTCGCGTTCATTCCACGATTTTATTTTTGTGTTCTGGCCTCTTTAAAGAAACCCGACACCCATATTCTGTATGCTATACAAAAATACGCCAGTTTGACGCTTCCAGCTCATTGGATTAGCAACAACATATTGACATTTTCCAGCATCAAGAATATTTACAGCAAAATACCGTAGGGTGAGATTTGAGTAGATTGCGATACATCAATACGCCAATTTTACGCAACTAGCGTTGCTACACCAGTGTGAATTGGCAATATTGACATATTTTCCTAGTGAAAAAAAGTGCACTGAGAAATAACATAGGATTGGAATAAGTTAATATGTAGATTTAACGCTATTTCGGCAGCTCGAATTACCAACACCAGCAATGACAAAAAATAATTAATATTCACTGAGAAATAATGTAGGGGACGACTCGCGTAATTTCATGAAATATTTGATACCATTGGTCCCATTGTGTCTCTTTGATACCATTGGTCCCATTGTGTCTCTTGGCACGTCATATTTGATTGGATATATAAATGACATTTTAGTCTTTTTTCCCTTTAAAGAACCTTTAATGAGCCTTAAAAACTTGACAAGAACCACATAGCGACTCAAGAACCCAACAAAAAATGGCACTTGTAAAGAACAAGCTTTGTTTAAATGCACTAGCACATTTTGAGCTTATTTGATATAGTTCAGAAGCTGAACGTCTCTTTTTGTTCTTTAATTGTCAGGTAGGCGGCGAATAAACGCTCGTAACTAAAAGTCAGTTTAAGTGAAGGCTACTCATTTTAGCTCTATTGTTGCGGCTTCAGTTGACAAAAACAAAGTCATGTGGTACGTAACTGAAACCTTCTCTTTCCTCCGAACGGGACAATGGAAGTTGTCAAGACACCTGGGATTATTATCCAGACGACTCCATTCATCACAGAGCGGATCTCTATTTGCACTCCCAATGAGAGATTCAAGTGCAGAACACACTGCAAATTAGAAGAAGCTTTATTTAACCGGGAGAGAAGACTCCCTGAGATTAAAATATGTTTTACAGGAGTGTCCTGGTCAAGATAAGCAGCTGAGTTTGCATAGTTAAAAAAAAAAAACATTATTACATATCCACACTATTCCTGCGCCCCATGACGCTTCGCGCGAATTATGTGTGTAACTTCCGTTAAGCTGTAAACAATCAGTGAAAGGCTCGCTCTATGAACGCAATTTAAGAAAGTGTCACCATAAAACGACGTTAATTACTCACCGTTCAAACATTGAACATTAAAAGAAAATTTAAAAGTGTAAAAGCATCAACAAGGTACTTTTAACTGACCAAATAACCCCAAAAGCACGAGTCTTTGGTTAAATATCACTGTAATATCTGTAACTTATGTTGCCTTAATCAAAAATGTTCATTAACTTCAGCATTACGTGTTACTATTTCAAAATGATTTCCGTCATTTTGACAGATTATAAATCGCATTTACCTGTGAAAACAAACCTGGAAAGAGACGTGAGGATTTGATGAGAATAACGAGATTATTCGCGCATTCCAGTGAATTATTAATTAATGGAATATATCGTACATTAAGTTCGGGAAACGGACCATAAATGCGCAGTATATGTTGTCCTTTTTCATACTTTTACAGCGGATTGCAAAGGGGAAAAAGAAAATGATCACGAGGAAAAGAAAGCAGCGACTGAACATGTCACGTTAAAATACCAAGTGTGTGTTATTCTCATGATGCCTGAAAATAAGCCATGAAGGGAAATTGACAGATCATCCAGTCAAACTAACAGATCAGCTTTATGTGTTTGGCAAACTTATGATTTGAAATTATTAGTTTCCGCCTTTTTGAATGGAAGTTCCCCAAACCGGAAGTGCCGCCCACAATTCAAAACGCAGTGAGATCGTCAGGAATAAGGCGGATAAACATAAAAGTCAAGTCGAGAACATTTATTTATATAGCGCCTTTTACAATACAGATTGTTTCAAAGCAGCTTTACAGAGATAACAGGAAAATAACAACAAGACACCAAATATGTTAGCTTTAGTCTGGAGAAGAATCAAATCGAATTGACTTCACAAAGACAAAAAGAAAGAATCAAATGCCGACGTGAAGGATTGAGCAAATGAGTGCAGATCAGAAACACACACACACGTCTTCATCTCGTACCGCCGACGGAAAGGAAGGAGAAATAAAGTGGATGTTTCTCAAGATGGTGTTTGGGTAGTGAGAGCAGATAAGATGGCACCATCTGCGCCTCGCCTCCTGTTTGGCTCTCCAGAGGAACGACTCCATGACGACTGCGCCCGCCGCGCAACGAGTGGGAAATGAATATTGAAAATGTCTGGCAAACGCTGGTAATTGGGGCTAAAGACAACAAGTCACAGATACTCTGTGGATTGGTCACAGATATTCTCCTCTCAGCGTGAGGTTGGCCTGGCGTCCCGCTGAACCCAGGTTGTGGGATAATCTCGCGCAACAACAGATTTGCTCTCCATTACGTGCACATTAGTCATGGCGTATTTACAGGCTAACTGCCATGTAGCGCCGGTTCAGACGCCGTCCTGTTGCCAGCTGATCGCTGTGTACAGTCCCAAATTGTTAATGTGCTTGTCTTCCGCTACAGGAATCTAAGCGCAAGTTAACGCTTGACTGCACGGGGGTGAATACTTCTGCTGGATGGGCAATTAGCCAGCTAGCTAACTACTAGAAAATAGTATTGAATGAACAGAAAGAAAGAAAGATATTGCAACCGATTTAGGGCAACGAGCCCTGCTAACGTTGAAACTGTGAAAAAAATTATGGACAATTTCCTAGTAGATGCTAATTTAACAACTAGCGATGCTATAGCAGCATTAATTAGCAACATTAGCAACAACATATTGATATTTTCCTTGAAAAGGGTAACGTAGGGTGGGACTCGTCTGGATTGAGATGTGCATTTATGCAACTAGCGCTGCTACCACAGCATGAATTACCAACAACATATTGATAAAAACAATTACCTTGTAAAAAATGTATTTATTTATTGCAAAATAACGTAGGGTGGGACTCAATTGCATTGCAATACACAAGTACGCAGATTTAATGCAACTAGTGCTGTTACAATAGCATGAATTAGCAACATTAGCAAAAAAATATTTACATTTTCCTTGTAAAATTTTTTTTATATTTACTTTAGAAGTAACATAGCGTGGGACTCAACTGGATTGAGATACATGAATACGCAGATTTAACGCAACTAGCGCTGCTACCGCAGTATTAGCATCAACATATTGACAAAGAATTACCTAGTAAAAAATAATATTTATTGCAAAATTACGTAGGGTGGGACTCAATTGCATTGCAATACACAAATACGCAGATTTAATGCAACTAGTTCTGCTACAATAGTATGAATTAGCAACAAAATATTTACATTTTCCTTGTAATTTTTTTAAAATATTTACTTTAGAAGTAGCGTGGGACTCAACTGGATTGAGATATACGCAGATTTAACGCAACTAGCGCTGCTACCGCAGTATTAGCATCAACATATCGACAAAGAATTACCTAGTAAAAAATAATATTTATTGCAAAATTACGTAGGGTGGGACTCAATTGCATTGCAATACACAAATACGCAGATTTAATGCAACTTCTGCTACAATAGTATGAATTAACAACATTAGCAACAACATAACATACTTTCCTATTGAAAAAGGATATTTACGGCGAAATGACGTAGAATGGGGCTCAATTGGACGGCGATACGCCAATACATCGTTTTAACGCAACTAGCGCTGCTACAGTACCATGAATTAGCAATATTAGCAACAGCATATTAACATTTTCCTAGTATCAAATATTTACAAAAAAAATAAAATAGGGTGGGACTCGATTGGATTAAAATCCGCTAATACGCCAATTTAACGCAACTAGCGCTACTACCGCAGTGTGAATTAGCAACAACATATTGACATTTTCCTAGTGAAAAAATATATAATTTACTGCGAAAAAATGGATTTGGGAAACTCCATCGGATTGCGATGCGTTAAAACAGCGATTCTGCGCTGCTACAGCTGTATTTACGAAGTTTTGATCAAAAAAATTATTAAAATAAATAAATACGTAATAAAATTAAATTAATATAAGCAATTATTAATTTGTGATTAAATCATGATGAATTAATAATGATTAATTTGTGATTAAGTGATTAAATAAAAATAAAAATAATAAATAAAATACAATGAAAGCAAAGCATATTGATCAGCAGTTCGGTTTTAGCTGAAAATAATGTTTAGGTGATTAAAAATAGAGATAAAGAATATTTAGAAACAAATTACCATAAAAATTGCCAAATTTGATAGTCATTAAGTGTATCTGAGGAAAACATTTTGCTGTAAAAAAATAAATAAAATTTGACCCAGCACAATTGTGTCAGACTGAAGAGTGTAGATGTACAGTGTGATCTGTGATCTGAGAGGATGACAGATGATGATGAAGGACTTAACCAACACACGGCGTCGTCTCTCTATTGTGCGCGTGTGTATTCTCAAAGCCACATGGTGAAGAAACACTTAATCTGCTGAAATGATCCCCGTAATCATGCGTCAGGGTGTAGTAACAGCGACTCGCATTAACGCCAGAACCTGCTCCAACACACCGGAGTTTGGCCAAACACAGCGCTTCTTTACGTTAGCTAACAGCGTGCTAAACATCTCACTGATCAGGCCTGAGTTTGAGTCTCCAGGGGGCCGTCCAGGTCATCTTCTCCCCGCGGCGATTGTCTGGATGGAACTATTAATATTCATCACACACACACACACACACACACACACACACACACACACACACACACACACACTGCAGCCGATAATGTCGGGTCATTAGTGTTTAATGGGAAGGATTTGAGCAGGGATGTGGGACGATCGCCACAGGAGAACTGTGTGTGTGTGTGTGTGTGTGTGTGTGTGTGTGTGTGTGTGTGTGTGTGTGTGTGTGTGTGTGTGTGTGTGTGTGTGTGTGTGTGTGTGTGTGTGTGTGTGTGTGTGTGTGTGTGTGTGTGTGTGTAGTCCAAGAAAGTAGCAGTGGGGGGTCAGTGCTTTTGGAAACGGATGTGTTTGTAAATATGGGAAAATAAATATGTTTATTGGATTGGATGCGTATTTACTTTTGATAGAAAGTAAATGCACATTCTATAAACATTTCTTTTCCCCATTTTACTTTTGACTGTTACGTTTACTAGTTATCAGTGTGCTTTATGCTTTCTTGCAGCAGAGAGTCTTCTAAAAAATAATAATAAATACAAAATAAATATGATAGATGCATATGATGCAATAAGTCAAATGAAAATAAAAAATACAAAAAAATAAATAAATACAGGATAAAATAAAATATATAAAATAAAAAAAGATCAAATAAGATAAAAAATGTAATTTAAATTAAATACAAAATGAAATAAAATGAAAATAATTTGATTCAAATTAAAATATAGAAAAAATCAATTAATTACAGAAATAATGAAATACAAATATTTAAACAAAAGTAGAAGTACAATAATTAAAATTAAAATACAATAAAAATAATGGAGAAGATAAAAGTAAAAAAAAAAAACAGAATAAAAAAAAATAAGACGATAAATGTAAATACAAGTAAATAAATAAAATTAAAATAATATATATATATATATATATATAAAATTAAAATACAAAAATAAACAAAATAAAAGCACAACAATAAAACAAAAATTAATACAGAATAAAATGTTAAAAAATAAAATAATTTAAACTTTTATATTATAACCATAAGATAAAAAAAGCAAAGAAAATAGAAAAAGAAAGCAAAGCATATATTGATCAGTTTTTGCTGTTCTGCAGAAATTACATATTTCACTTCAAAAACATGTAGGATTGAGTTTCGAATACATATAATTGACTGAAAACCATTACGTAATATGTAATATATATGATGAGGCAGTAGAAGTGTTTTCTGTACGTTCTATGTCAGAACGGAGGCTCGCTATTGGCCAGCGTCACACCCGACCAGCGTTGGCCAATAGTGAGCCTCCGTTCTGGCGTTCACCCCAGAAGCGCTGCGCTGTTACACTACGTGAACTCACCAAGAGGGTGATCCATCCGCCGGAAACTGAAGCCGCCATTGTAGCAGAACATCTCTGTTAGCATTACATTGACTCCCATTCACTTTGACAGTGAATAACTTTACATCTGAGGCGTTTAAAGACTCCATTTGTCCAATATATATTTCTAAAGAAACACGACAGTGTATAAAAGGCTCCATTATCTTGTATCTTACGTTATGGCCCCGTAGAAGCCGTTTTTGTAAAAATAGGCTAACGATTGCATCATAACCACTCGACTCTCTGTCGCACAGTCGAGAGATTACCGTATAGACCGGCGGAGAAGCTCATAAGCAATCGGGGGACGTGGAGCATAAAGTCTGATAAAGTGAAGGGAGAAGCCCATAGAGAGTGATAAAGTTGCTCCTGCTGCTAGCTCATGGACAGCTAATGCTCACGCTCTCCGTCTCTGCGAGATCCGGAAGGGAATGATTCAGATTTCTCTCGGCACAGCAACTAGAAGACTGACAGCTGTCAGACTCACGTCACATCTACGTCCTCAAGCTCAGTTTGAGTCTGCGCAGTTCGCCTCGCGATCAGGAAGTGATGCTTCTCATGGACTTCACTTTTCTCCGTTGAAACCTGTGGGGTCGCTGTGTCCAGTTTATACACTGACTATGGAAAACACAGTCCCAGAAGTCTCTTTGACCAAAAACTTCAACACCCATAATGCACTCTGATTTCGATATTAGCACATTTTAATGTTGGTGGGTCATATGCTGTGTTCACGCCATGACGCAATTAGCGTAATTACGAGATGATGACAACACGTGATGTGTGTTTCTGTGGCAACAACATGATCAGGTGGTACAAGTGGGAGCTCTCGGAAAATTCCCAGTTTACAAGTTGTAATTGCGAGTTCTACGAGGACTTGAACACTTTTTATAAGTTGGAATCTCGTAATTACGTGGACACACCTATATTTCATCCTAAAATCAAAAGATAAAATTAAATGATAAATATACACTTTTTTTTTTACAGTATTTTATATAAAATTACGGTGTCCAGTTTATATACTGACTATGACGTGAACTCACTCAGAGGAACACAGAAGAACATCAAGAGTTGAATAAAGTCCTTATTTTTGTTTGTTTTTTGCTCACAAAAAGTATCGTCGCTTGATAAACTGAAGGTTGAGCCGCTGTAGTCACTCGGACTACTTTAAACATTGTCTTTACTAACTTTCTGGGCCGGCAAGTTTCAATTACACTAGAAGCCTATGGAGGAGTGAGACCGCTCTCAGATTTAATCACTAATATCTTCATTTGTGTTCTGAAGATGAAGGAAAGTCTGACGGGGAACAACATGAGGGAGAGTCATTACTGACAGAGTTTACAGTTCTGGGTGAACTAACTCTTTAACGGCTTTAAACACTGGCTTTAAAAACAGTGTGTGATTTGATTTCCACTGACCGTCTCACAGAGCAACTCTTGTTTTTGCGCTGATTCTCACTAATGGAGCCGAGAACTAACAAGCCTTTAATAATTAGGCCAATTTAGCCCGGCGAACAAGGTCACGTGACGTCCTCGGGGAAGATCCAGCTCGTGTTTGGTTTGTTTTGGAGGAGAGATTATTGTGCTGACTGTTTGTAAGAACAGAAGAAGATGGTGGCACACAACTGAACATAAAGGATAAAGTACTTAGTGAAAGTCTGGCTTTAAAGCTTGAACCCCGGAGCCGCGCGCGCGTGTGTGTGTCTGTGCGCGTGACCGGCGTTTCAATCGCTCGACACACACACAGGTACTGTAAACACGACTCAATCTCCGCACACAGATCCTGCACTTCAGGAGTTACAGCTCAAATATGGAGATGAAATATGACTCCAGAACTGAAAAGGAAATCAGAAAATAATGATTTCCCAATCACTCCAGAATAAAGAACAATTAAGATTATAGTTTATGAATGTCTGCGCCAGCACTTAAAATATTGAAATTAGGGATATAAATCAATATTTAAAATATTATTAATAAAAACGTTTATAACCTCAAGCAGGTTCGTAACTTTAATTTGATATGTAATTAAATATTTTTTAAATATCAAAATGATTTATAATGTCAATGTATAACGTAACGTAAGACATTAACATTAGAAATTTAAATGTTTTAAATGTATATTATGTAATATTAAAATTATAATACAATATTTAAATATGTTATTATGAAAAAGTATGTTATTAATAAAATATACATGTAATTACAATTTTAAATATTAATGTTAAAATTACGTATAACCTCAATGTATGTTCTTAAACTTAAAATATTACAATTAGAATCATAAATACATATTTTTAATATTTACATTCAAATTATGTTCTTAAATTGCAGTTTAAATATTAAAATTATATAAATATATATATATATATATATATATATAATTTTAATATTTAAACTGTATATATATATATATATATATATATATATAGAGAGAGAGAGAGAGAGAGAGATGTAAATACTTATTTTATTTTAAATAAACAATTATTTATATCCTCAATATGTTCTTACACCTAAAATATTACAACTTTAAATTAATATGTAAAATATTAGAGTTATTTTGAATCCCAACT
The DNA here is from genome assembly GCF_949152265.1 of Phoxinus phoxinus. Taxonomy (NCBI): domain Eukaryota; kingdom Metazoa; phylum Chordata; class Actinopteri; order Cypriniformes; family Leuciscidae; genus Phoxinus; species Phoxinus phoxinus. The sequence continues at coordinate 29,777,134 of NC_136895.1, read as the reverse complement.
GTATCTAGAAAAGCGTCTCTCTCTCTCTCTCTCTCTCTCTCTCTCTCTCTCTCTCTCTCTCTCTCTCTCTCTCTCTCATCCTCTCTCTCTCTCTCTCTCTCTCTCTCTCTCTCTCTCTCTCTCTCTCTCTCTCTCACTCCTCCTCCTATTGGCTTACTTCTAGTTTTAAAGTAGTTTGTAAGCAGTTTTCCCTGAAACCGTCTGTACTGTAAAAAACCCAATATAAATAAAAGCTTCTTTAAAGCTTCCCAAGAACAGAAAAGGGGACAGGATACCTTTTTTGTTTGTTAGAACAGTAAAGCTAGCAATGCTAGTGGCTTCCCATCTCTCTCTGAATATATAATGTAACTACAGCAGCCAGTAATAGGCGATGACCCGGCAGCTGTGATCCGAGTGCGGTCGCGTTCTGTCAGCGTATCTGGAAAAGAGCATCGGCGTTCGGTGGCCTCGCGTATATCCAAGCCCCCTCGAGCTCCTGCTAGCGAGCGCCAGGTTTTAACCTGCCCTCGAGACGCTAGTCTCTGCCTTACACCAGGTGGCCTGGAAAAAAGCCAGAGCGGCGATGTTACAACCGGCACCGGGGGAAGGAGAGCGAGAGTGTGTCTTCATCTGCGATGCAAAAGCCACGAACTCTCTCCGCCACCAAACATGGCTGCCACCAAAACTCCACTAATTAGTCCTTAATGACTTCCAGTCTTGGCATACACGCCGCTACAAACTTCATCATAAATAAATTAGCTGATAAACAGTTAAGGAACTCATTATAACTCAATAACAAGAAGTCTGGGCATCGCGGGTTAAGCTACACAGCAGCGTCCTCTGGTTGTCAGTCAACATACATCTGCTAACTTACAACATACGCTAACGGTTTGGGGGCGAAATGTCAACATGACATCAAGTTTGATGCAATTTACTTACATGTTGATGTTAGCTTAGTGTTAACACTGACTACATTTACACCATCTTGATGTGTTAAATCAAGTCATCCACACTTTTTTCATTATACCTCCTGAAATACAATCACATTACAAAAGTAAAATGGGTTTTGATCGCTACATCATGACTTTAATGAGAAAAATATACCTTGTGATTTTGTGAGATTAGCATGATAGCAAGTAGCTAGCCATCCCGTTGCGAACTCAAAGTCATTGTCATCCATGTTGGGTTTGATAGTTTTAGGACTAGCTGGATTACAAACGTTTGGATTTTATTAGTGCTAACCCCGCACACAAACCTCAAGTACAACACAAACAGACATCGCGGAGGCTATTTAGCGCACACATAAAGAGCAGCTAAACACGAAACATGACGTTGGCACTTGGAAATGGTATTGTGTTTTGCATGCTAATGCTAAATATAATCATTATGACGGATAGTAAGGAAGGGGACTGAACTAACGCATCGATTGCTTGTTAGCTGGTATGGGAAACACAAGCTGCTAAGCCAGGACTAACCTGCGCTAAAAATAAAAAACGGATGCTACATGCTAATGAAGTCAAAACAGTCTACAAGAAACGACATTCACAACTTAAAGTAACTTCTGTAACACAACAGATTGTTAATTAGAAACGAAATGTTGACTTGATTTTGATTGGATTTGTTAAAATAATGACTACTTGGCTAATTAGCTATGGGCTAACATCCATTAGCCTATCATCTTGACGCGTCAGTTTTAAACAAATCTTTTTTACGTTTTTCTTAGTTATGTGAACGTTAAGGAAACATTCCATTTGATCATTCTTCAGATGTTATGGGAATGTATGTTCTCTAACATTCTGAAACTTGTAACTTTGTTACTACATCCACACGTTTCTGATAGAAACATTCCATGAACGATGTATAAATTTTTTTGCGCTAATGTTTTGAAAACATTATTAAAGACCAGATAATGTTTTATTAATGTTGCTGGATATAATGTTTGTTCATCACTCTGAGAGAACCTTGCCACAGCATTAGTTAACGTTCAGATAACAGTATTCCTGTTAGCTGGGAATGCTAGGTCTTTCGGAATGGTTGCTATTGCATTGCTATGCTAATGTGCTCGTTTTTTTAGCATGTTGCTATGTTGAAGGTAGTTGTGAATGGATTACTTGCCTGTTTTATCATCCACAAACTCTTAACCTTGAGTATGAGCACTAGCGATGCTAATCTAAACAAGCACTGCGAATTACATAGCACTTTGATATGAAATTGTGGAACACGCAATGGCTGAAAAGGCATCCTTCGGTTTATTAATATCCAGAATCGCAGCTTTGAGATTCATAGAACCGCTACGACTTCCTCGTTGCCGCTGCTAACTTCCTGTCTGTGGAGTGAAACGACATGGGTCAACATCAGTGCTAATCCCATCATGACACACAACAACATTCAAAAGCACAGCTCCTGAATAGTTTCACAGTTTCCTGGAAACAGGTCTGATTCTTTTGCAGTGCGCTAACACGACTACACGCTAGCATCACTGATTACTTTAGCATGACTATCACTCGTCTGCAGCTCAGACATAATTTACTGATAACACTAGTTCATATTCATCATGTGTATAATGTGATTGTATGTATTCTGAAGATACGCCATGTTTGTTTTTGTTTAGCAAGTGCGATAAGCTAAAATCGAAATGTTTTCCGCTACACATGCCGGCTAACTCTCTGTTTTCCTGGTTAAGGCTCGTTGGTGTCTAAAAATAAACAAACGAATGACTTCCTGCTTGAGAATATTCATTCACAAGGACAGTGTAAAGATCATCTCCTTGGTTAGCCAACATGCTCCCACTGCGATTCGCAGATGAAACATTAGCATAAAATGCTAACTAGCCTAGGAAACCATCTTAAAAACAGTACATGTGTGCAAACTAAATTGTTCTGTCTCAAAAAGTATAATTTATGGCTAATTGCAATTAGCATTGAAATTTGAAGACGCTACAGTGACTAGCATACGATTTAGCAATTGTGGTGACTAGCTAAAATGGCAAATAGATTCTAACAAGAGTATTTTCCTTCCTTAACATTTTACCCTTGAGTTAATTTGTAGTTTTTGCTTTGTACTACATTGTGATTATGAAAGACAGTGGTTTGGTGATTTATTTTTTCCAGTTTAATTTCATTCGCAGCGGGAGACGCGGATCACTTCACAAACAAAGCGCTTGAAAGAGGCTCTTGAAAGACTTTCTCAGCAAACTTTCAATGAAACTGCGGCAACAAGTATTTATCAGCGCACAGCCGGGTTCAAAGGAAACCCTGTGTAATGTTTCCTCACGTCTTGTGCTGAAACTATACATGATCGCTAACTGAACAAACTAGCTAATACTGAGAAATACTGACAGATAGACTACAGGCAGAGCAGCAACAATAAATATGTGGATACCCTTACAAACAAGTACAGTACGGTACCTATATATAACATGGTAAAAACCAAAAAGACAAATGCTATTACCATGGTACACATCTTAAAATCATTGTGTTTTTGTACCGTCGTGTCCAAAAGGTACAATGGCTTTTCTTCAGTATGTGTCTGGTCAGTAAATATGTGGATAAAGACAAACTCAACACTGACTTGCTATTTTAAACTCTCTCTCTCTCTGTGTGTGTGTGTGTGTGTGTGTGTGTGTGTGTGTGTGTGTGTGTGTGTGTGTGTGTGTGTGTGTGTGTGTGTGTGTGTGTGTGTGTGTGTGTTTGAAATTGACTCGTTTTCCAGATCGATACTGTGGCTTCCCTAATTGGACACTTTTTCTCCACTGAAACCGAATACCCACAACAGAGGAACGCTGCATCCCAAAAGCGCCTGCAGTAAAGCGTTTAGAGCGGCTGCTCGATTCACCGGAGGAAACACTCGCCCCAGGAAAGACAGTCTGGCTCGGACTCGGACACCACCAGCAAAGTCAAACCGCTGCAGAAACGCTGCCAGATGATCTGGAGCTATTTCAACACCAAAGTCACCTGCTCGTGTGTGTGTGTGTGTGTGTCAAAGTCATCCGAGTGAGTTTCTCCCCCGGTGATAAACAGCACCTCCTGCTGTCATTGTCCTACAGATATGAGATATTCCTGTTATGATAGTAGAGTAATGTAGGCCAGTAAGAGCTGTGCGTGTAAACTCACTCGCCTGGCCACAAGAGGCGCACTAGCGATTGATGCTAGTAGCTACGGTGTTTAGCGTCTTTGTTAGCTCCCCCACTTCCCACGCCGGAGACTCCGGTTTGAATCCCGCTCAGGGGTGTGTTTCCCGTACAACGACGTAACTCGCTGCTTTACTCCCACAGTACGATGCATCGTTGAAGAAATCAACTAGCTAGTTTCCCGAAACCGTATTGTCGCAAATTGATCGTTAAACCATTGGTTAATGATGTCACGCAGGTGTTGGAGTAATAACTACTTTTAATGAATCTTGAGATCAAATTAATGCTAGATGTTTTGCTATGAATTACGGACATGGATCTGAGGACTACATTATTTTGCTACATTATTTCCAGATTCAATCATAGGCTCGTTCTTACGCACTAGAGCTCGTCCACACATGCGCACTCTTCAAAAACCGACGCTTTAAATCTCTTGACAAACTAAAAGATGTAAATGACATTTGATTGTATTCTAAATAAAAGATATAGATTGTACTGAATGTCAGCTTGCTTATTTTGCTCAAGATAAAGATTTGAGTCCACATGTCATGCAAACAAGAAACTGCTTCTAATCACAGATCGAAGAGTGTCGTTCAAACACACAACTTTGTGATGCTCTTTGTGAATGTTTGTTGGAACGATGGTTTCGGGAAACACAGACTCGTTGAACTGCTGATAACGACGGCACTTGTGACCATGATTGGCTAACGATGCTTTCGGGAAACACACCCCAGAGCGGTCGAGTAGGACCGGTTACATTTGGTGCCGTGACCCGGATGGGAGTGAGGTTTAGGGGGATGAGTGTAACGTAGGCCAGTAAGAGCTGTGCATATAAAGCTCACTTCCCTAATCTGAAGAGGCGCACTAGCGATTGACACTAGCGGCTGCATTTTTTAGCGTCCTTGTTTTGAATCCCTCTCAGAGCGGGTCAAGTAGGACCAGTAACAGTAGCCATTTAATTCGAAGTCGACTTCCATATGACTAGTTAAAAGCATGCCTCAGGTCTTTATCGACTCTGGACGTCATTCATTCAACTTTCTTAGTATTCCTCAATCGAAATATAAACAATATAACAACAAGAAAAAATATATACATAGAAGAATGCATGTTTTCTAATACATTTTTGGTAAAAAAGCGCATAGGGTCGCTAGTGACCCGAGAAATGTAATAGTGTTCGGGGGGGGTTTTTCATGCTCAACAATAATTGAATCTCTGAGTGTAATTCACCTTTTTTCCTCAAGGTGGCGATGTCACAATGACAACGTGATGTTTAACGCAGCCATAAAACAAAAGAAAATATCAGCGAAACTTGAATTGGCGCAGCGATTTACTTCGTACCAGTCACTTGATGATGAATTTGAGGAAGAAGCTGCCAGCGATAAAAATATTAGTTTATATGCTTTGTTTTATTTTTTTGTAATTGTTATTAAAATATCAGGAGAATGTTATACTATTGCGGCAGCTAGAGATCTATCAGTGTTACGATAGCGACCCGGGTCAGTAAAGACCCGAATATGTAATAATGATTGGCGAAACATTCATGCATTTAAGGGTTAACATGTTCAAAGGCCCCAATCTCAGGAGATTTTAAAATACAGTTTGGACAGAATAGCTACATATCTTTAGACATAATCACGCTGCTATATGACCGATTTAAATGTGCAATGTGTTTATGCGGGCTGCAATTTCACAGCATTTACAGTACGGGTCGCAAAACATCTATTCAAAATAATGAGTATTTGTTTTTTCTTTTAACAGTATTGGATTGATTATAATGAATAATCCACCCCTAAATGATACAAACAAAACGAATATGTCAATCAAACTTTCCGTTCCTGTGTAAGTGGGAAAAGTTAGTGATTTCATTCAAATTGATATACAGTATGTGGTTAATTTGACTGAATTAATTACATGATGTACAGATATGTGTATTGATTAACATCCCAAAATGTAGCGGATGTTCTTGTGTTCTGGTTTGGACGACATTGATGATATTTCCCATATGATTTCTGCTGGATTAATTACTTTTAATGGTGATGGATTCATATTCAAAGGCCTCTTATATGTGAATCACATCATGGAAACAGTGTGAAATAGTAGCGGAAAAACATCTGGCAAATATTCCAGTCACAGATTTCAGATCAGTGTAGTTTCACATGAGCTTTAGAAAATCACATTATAATTTACATTTATTTATTGCATATTTAGGTAGCGTAATTACAGTGCTAATTTATGTGAAAGAGCCTAGTGTGGCTTTAATAAATAAAAAAAATAGCAATAAGATAAAATATACAAATGATCATTAATTAGACACATTTATGATAGTATAATTATTGATCAAAATGACTAAAAATAAAATATTTAATGATTTTTTAAAATATGTAATATAGGATTTTTTTTATATTACAAATACAAAATCTTAACTCTGCTAATGTGCGGTCACAAGTTATTGACTATTTTACAATTATATTATATAATATAACCATTTACAATTATATAAAGAAAAAATGCAAAAAAACTAAATCAATTTACAATAAGTTTTCATTAGTTAAAATTTGTGATTTGTGAACATTAATACACTGTGAACTAATAAATAAATAAAACAGCAATAAGATAAAATATACAAATGATCATTTATTAGACACATTTATTATATTATAATTATTGATCAAAATTTAAAAAAAATAATTATATTTAATGACTTTTTTAAAATATGAAATGTAGGATTTTTTATATTTAAAATTAAAATTACAAATACAAAATCGGTCACAGGTTTGCAAATATTGACTATTTTACAATTATATTATATAATATAACTATCTACAATTATACAATTATATATATAGGCTACTGTTGTAAAGAAAAAATGCAAAAAAATTAAATAAATTTACAATAAGTTTTCATTAATTAAAATTTGTGATTTGTGCTCATTAATACACTGTGAACTAACATGAACACACAATGAGTGGCTGGATTTTAACTTACTAACATTAACAAAGATTAATGAATACTATAACAATGCATTGCTCATAGGCCTACATTCATTAATGTTAACAAATGAGAGCTTATTGTAAAGTGTCACTTTTTTCATTCAGATGTAATATTTGTTTGTGCGTTATGTAATGGCGAAGCGAAGACTTTCACCTGCTGAGAGTCTCACCGGAGCTCTAATGACTTCAGCCATTATTAGAGGAAAGACACGAGTGTATCTCGCCTCATTAGTCAGTGTGTGTTCCTAATGAGGAGTTTGGTGGCGGCGTGGGGTCAGACGAAACACAGACCTCCATCGGTCAGGCCGTGACCTCAACACAACAGACGACACAAACATCAAATCAAACACAGATCTTTAAAGGGATAGTTCACCCAAAAATGAAGATTTACTCATGATTTACTCATCCTCAACTCATCCTAGGTGTATATGACAAATCTTCTTTCAGATGAATACAATCAGTTATATTAAAACATGTCCTGGCTCTTCCAAACTTTATAATGGCAGTGAATGTTTCTGTCTTTGGAAGTCCATAAAAGTGCATCCATCCATCATAAAAGTACATCCATCCATCATAAAAGTGCATCTATCATCATAAAAGTGCATCTATCCATCATAAAAGTGCATCTATCCATCATAAAAGTGCATCTATCATCATAAAAGTGCATCTATCATCATAAAAGTGCATCTATCTATCATAAAAGTCCATCTATCATCATAAAAGTGCATCTATCCATCATAAAAGTGCATCTATCCATCATAAAAGTGCATCTATCCATCATAAAAGTGCATCCGTCCATCATAAAAGTGCATCTGTCCATCATAAAAGTGCATCTATCCATCATAAAAGTGCATCTATCATCATAAAAGTGCATCTATCATAGTGCATCTATCCATCATAAAAGTGCATCCGTCCATCATAAAAGTGCATCTGTCCATCATAAAAGTGCATCTGTCCATCATAAAAGTGCATCCGTCCATCATAAAAGTGCATCTATCCATCATAAAAGTGCATCTATCCATCATAAAAGTGCATCTGTCCATCATAAAAGTGCATCCGTCCATCATAAAAGTGCATCCGTCCATCATAAAAGTGCATCTGTCCATCATAAAAGTGCATCCGTCCATCATAAAAGTGCATCTATCCATCATAAAAGTGCATCTATCATCATAAAAGTGCATCTATCATCATAAAAGTGCATCTATCCATCATAAAAGTGCATCTATCCATCATAAAAGTGCATCCGTCCATCATAAAAGTGCATCTGTCCATCATAAAAGTGCATCCGTCCATCATAAAAGTGCATCTATCCATCATAAAAGTGCATCTATCCATCATAAAAGTGCATCTATCCATCATAAAAGTGCATCTGTCCATCATAAAAGTGCATCCGTCCATCATAAAAGTGCATCTATCCATCATAAAAGTGCATCCGTCCATCATAAAAGTGCATCTGTCCATCATAAAAGTGCATCCATCCATCATAAAAGTGCATCTATCCATCATAAAGGTGCATCTATCATCATAAAAGTGCATCTATCCATCATAAAAGTGCATCTATCCATCATAAAGGTGCATCTATCATCATAAAAGTGCATCTATCCATCATAAAAGTGCATCTATCCATCATAAAGGTGCATCTATCATCATAAAAGTGCATCTATCCATCATAAAAGAGCATCTATCATCATAAAAGTGCATCTATCATCATAAAAGTGCATCTATCATCATAAAAGTGCATCTATCCATCATAAAGGTGCATCTATCATCATAAAAGTGCATCTATCCATCATAAAAGTGCATCTGTCCATCATAAAGGTGCATCTATCATCATAAAAGTGCATCTATCATCATAAAAGTGCGTCCATCCATCATAAAAGTGCATCTATCCATCATAAAAGTGCATCTGTCCATCATAAAAGTGCATCTATCCATCATAAAAGTGCATCTGTCCATCATAAAAGTGCATCTATCATCATAAAAGTGCATCTATCCATCATAAAAGTGCATCTATCATCATAAAAGTGCATCTATCATCATAAAAGTGCATCTATCATCATAAAAGTGCATCCATCCATCATAAAAGTGCATCTCTCCATCATAAAAGTGCATCTATCCATCATAAAAGTGCATCCGTCCATCATAAAAGTGCATCTATTATGATAAAAGTGCATCTATCATCATAAAAATGCATCTAAAAGTGCACACCTAGTATGACTTGAGGGTGAGTAAATCATGGGCTAATTTTCATCTTTTGGGTGAACTAACCATTTTCCTGGAGTTCGAGACGGGAGGTGCTCTAATCTTAATCTCACACACTAAACCACACACACATGAAGTCTGTTAACCTGCTCATCTTCAACCCGCTCTCTGACTTCTTCCCTAATCTACATGTTGTCCTCAGACGCCGTCGTCTCGCTCTCACTGCAAGCGTTTGTTTACTCGCGTGTTTGTTTGATGGCAGATGGCAGCATGTTGACTCTTGAACTTTCGAGTTTTGTCACGGCTTGTCATCATGTCTGTGGGAAACCAGAAATGACACGGTTATTAAAAACTGAAAATAAGATACAGGGAGTGTCAGGAAAAACTGTCGATCACCAATCATGTCAGCCCAACCAATCATTCTCATAGAACTGGACAATCTCACAACAACATGATTAAAAAATGTAAAAAAATGTTTTGTTATTTTTTCTGTTATTTGTGCAAAACTTATATAATCTACTTACATTTAACTAACATTTTAAACATTGATTAATAATTTATTTTAAGATAGTGATTCAAAACTGAATTATTCATTTAGTTGATTGGTACTTTTAACTACAGTACATTATATGCAAAATACAATATGCAAAATAGAAAAAATATAGATAATAAAATAAAAAAATCATAATTTTCCATTCAATTGTGCATAAAATTATATGTAAAATGTAATAGTATACATATTATTATATAAAATATAACTATTCATTATATTTTCAACATGAATTAAATAGTTTTAAAGATAGAAATAATATGAATTGATTGGTAACTTTAACTACATTACATTCAAAATACTTTATAAATAAGCTAATAATACAGATAATATATACATACATACAATTTAATATCATTAATCATGTGATTTGATATGAATATGATATGAATAATCTGAAAACCAAAAACTCAGCCCATCTGACTACCGCTAGTGTCAATGCAGTGCGAAGGCTAGTTTTATGCAGAAACACAACAACTACAACTAACTTACATATAAAAAGCTCAAATGAGTGACGGACTATCTTGGCCTCCTTCATTTGAACAAAAACTGAGGCATCTGAACACTAAATACATTCTTTAAAAAGTTTCCAAGACAGTTTCACCTTCATCTCTTCAATCACATTTAGTTTCTAGCCTATATAATTCCTCTCTCTCTCTCTCTCGCTTTTGTTTCCCAAACTAAGATATTATTCAGATGTGATACTGGGATCTTCCCAGAGCAGAACATGTGAATTAAATTAAACAAAATCAATGGATTCCAGTCGAGCAGCGCGTTTGAACAACATGGCCGCCCTCGCTGAAGTTGCTTTGACAAATACCTCTATATCTACATATTACATTTATTGGAACGGTGATGCATTTCCTTTCCCCGTTACGCTCTTGCGGAAGACAAAAGTCCCTCAGAGATGAGCTCGGCTACACGGGACGACACGTCCTCCTCATCTTAAGCTCTGTGTGAAGAGAAATCAAGCAGAGGTCGCAGATTTACCCGATAGACACGTTACTCTCTCCCGCCAGACGAATCCGCGCTCGGCAAACACACGCAGTCAGCGAGAGTTAAGCTCAAACCAACAAGGAATCGGTCCTGAAAGCCGGCAAATCATAAAGAATGGAGGAGCCGCTGGCCGGGCGGGAAATAAACCCACAGTTAGCGCGCTCCCGGCTAGTTCACCTAAAAACCAATGTTGAGTCTTTATTCACTCAGCCTCGTGTGTTCTGAAAGTGTTTTGTGCTTGTTGGGACGTAAGTGACTGAGTCTTTCTTCACCATGTCTTTCCCCGTGTGTGTCATGTTTAAATCTCATAAATACAGTCATCTGTACAGCGGAGACAGCGAAAGCCCATTTGTCTGTGAATTCATAATACATGTTGTGTGGTAAAGATCTATATATACCCGCCGCTGGCACGATTCTGCCACTCTTCTTCATGTATAATCTCTCGTCCGGTTCACAAATGTCTTTCGATGGCTGTTCACGGGCTGTGATAGACATGCATTTAGTGAATGCTAAAATTACAACTCAAATTAATCATATCCAAGCTAGTGGTCCTTCATCTTCTCGTTCTTTCTGGTGTTTTACGCGACACTCGAGACGGTCATTTTTGCTAAAAAGTTTTATCTTAAATGTATACAACCAATATAAAACATTCTGGAACGTTGCTAAAATAGCGAATTTAGCTTAAAAAAAATCACTATCGTAATTTTACGAAAAAAAGCAAAACGGCAACGTTTCTGGAATGTTTCAGTTGAAATTTTAATAAAATATGTGCATGTAAATGCTAAATTTTATAAAAAGCACAGTGAAAAGTAAAAAAAACTAACAAACGTATGCATTTAAAATAGTGGCGTCAAATCGATTAATCGCATCTAACATAGACGTTTTTTGACGGCACTAATTTAAAAACAAAAGACAACTTTTATAGCATTAAAACTAACATGTCCTGAAGCCGAAGTATTTTGATCGCCCCCTGGCTGGCTGGCTGGCTGCAGTATAGGTCATAAGCCCCGCCCTCTACATGTAATCCAATGGGATGCAAGCCAAACTAAAAAAATCAAATTACGCTTCAAATTTTTCCGAAGGTGGTTTCTGTCATTTTAGGTGATGTTTGTTCAAGTATTCGTTTTTCCAATAAGTTTGGATTTAGTCAGTTATTTGATGGGGTTTAAAATTATGATTGACAGCTCTGCTGGCGATTGAGTCTGCAGGAGCGGAAATGTGGGCGGGACCTTGATACTTAGGAGGAGGAGGAGCCATTCACAGAGTTAATTCTGGCTTAATTTTTCTACAGTGAAAGGAAGTGGAGACACGTCGTCTATATTTTATTACAGTCTATGATTAAAACCTAAAAATATATCTAAGGAAACACACACAGTGTCATCTTACATTTTGCACCTTCACATATGAATTTGAGGCTTTCAACAAATGATTCATTAAGAGTCTTGATTTCCTCTTCCTGTTAAAACTCTACAGGTGCTGACAGCAAATCAACGACAACGTCACCTCTTAAGTCTGGATGTGTTAAAAAACACTTCATACCCAATAAAATTACGGCTGTGTGGCGACATGAGAGCAGGTTGAGTTCAGCTAGTCATTTTATACTGTCATCATTGTGAGGCGTTTCAGAACGACTCCATTTCAAGTTAAACAGAATTAGTCTATTACACTTTGGCTCACCATTTGAGCCACAGACATGAATTAACATCCTAGCAACTGCCTAGGAACGCCCTAGTAACCATGCAGAGAATTATAACAATTGCAAAGTAGTGCCTAGCAACCACCCAAAAAACAACAACTACTGACTACATAGTATTTTTCCATGGCAACACCTTAGAAACCACCTAGTTATGCCCTAGCAATCATGCAAAATACCGTAGAAATCACACAGCAAAACCCTAGCAACTGCTTAGCACCACCCAACTGCAAAGCAATGCTTAGCAACCCCCCATAAAATCCTACTAATTACAAAATGAATTGGCAACAGCACAGAACACCTTACAAACCACTTATGATAGTAATACCCTGGCAACCACCCCAACTGCATAACAAAAAGCAACAACCTGACAATACAGAACACCCTAGCAACACCCTAGTCACCATGCCAAACACCCCGGCAATCACTTAGCAATGACACATAAACCCTAACTGCTTAGCAATTCAATGGCAAATATCCAGAACACCTTAGAAACCACCTGGTAATGGCCATAGCAACCATGCAGAACAGAATAGTAACCACAAAGCAACACCCTAACCGTAAATAGTGCCCTGACAACTAAAACAGGTAGCAACATCCTAACAACCATGCCAAACACTGTAGCAATCACAAAGCAACATCTTAGAGAACACCCGGCACTCACCTGGCAACCGCACATAAAACCCTACTAACTGCTTAGCAATAGGGGTTATGTGCAACATTCTTCCGGGTTCAACGGGTATAACTACTTCCGGCCGTCAACTACTGAGCTCAGTAATGGCGACCTTTTATAGCCGGTGTTTACAGGAGCTACCCATACTATCTATTTCCGATGTAGTCCAGAGCGCCGAGTTCTCTGTTAGACAAAGGATTTAAGTTTTACGCCTCCTCATTTATTCATAATTATGAAGGTAAGTTATGCAAGTTAGTATATGTAGCTTTTGCTAATGGCACCCGATATAGCGTTAGCTAACTATCAGTAGTTAGTTTAGACTAGTATGCTATCAGTAGTTTAGCCTTTTATTTTGGGCAGACAATTATACAGACAATTAAAACAATCAAATGAAGACTGCATTTTAGCGACGGGGTTATTGTACCAACAGTATAATTTCTACGCTGTCCTGTGTGTTTATGCTGGTCAACCTTCAGTTATGTTAGGTAATTCATCTGACTGTAGGTCTAATATGTCGACTGTTGTTCTGGCAGGTGTTTCTGATTTCTAAAACATTGTTAGAATGATGACAAATGTGATGAATGAATGATGTATCTCCTTTTAAACAAAAGAACCACCAGTTTTAAACAAAGACCGGGTGATATTTTAGCATTCGTGACATTTTAATTAAAACAAATACTCTAAAGTTTGATTAGAAATAAGAATTTTATTATAATAAGCAAAAATTAACAGTTACCTCAGAGATCACCTGCGGAAGAGAAAAGCGGAAATGCTTAGACCTGTTTTCCGGTTCGAACGCTGGGCGCTCTGCATAACCCCTATTCATTAGAAACAACCCAGAACACCAGAAACTGTCTACTACATAGCAACACCAAACAATAGAAGATACCCTAGCAACCAACATATGTAACAATACCCAAGAAACCAAACAGAACACCATAGCAATTGCATAGCAACACCTTGGCAACAGGGGGAAAAATTCTACATATTAAATCAAGTTTCTCTCTAAAACTTGTGCAGTAAATAGTAAACAACACCGAATTGAACACCTAAAACTGTAGTGTGTGTGTGTGTGAGGCAGAACACGTGTGGCACGTAAGTGGTTCTTCTCTAGAGGTCAGAGATGACAATGTGAACCTCCGGATGAGAGAAACTGAAGATGTGATTTGGTCTGGGAAATCTTCAGGATTCTTGAGGAACTCTTGGCCCGTGGCGAGCAGCGGGGTGCGAGTGTGTGTGTGTGTGTGTGTGTGTGTGTGTGTGTGTGTGTGTGTGTGTGTGTGTTTACTCGCCCGCGCGTTTATCTTCCTACCTCTCGTCGAGCTAATGGCCGCTGGAATCACACTGCAAGCACTCGGGCCTCCGAGAGAGAGAGAGGAATAAACCCGCTGAGAGGAATAAACCTGCTGGGAGGAAAGACGAGGAGAGAGAAAGACTCTCGCTGTTTGAAACAAGAGGGCAAAGAAGGTGAGCCAAAACACGCCGGAAAAACCTGTTTATATTCCTCCTGACGCGCCACGGTGTGTCTCGTGAGCCAAAAAGTGCCTTACGTGCTGGAATCTCTCTTCATTTTCATAACCAAGAACAATATTTCAGCGGTGCTCACACCCGGCCCCATGAGGTGGAAAATTACGCGATTTAGGGTTTTATCATCTGAACACAGTTTAATTTTCTGAGAGACAGTGATGCGATGGAGGGAGACCTTTATAAGAGACAACGGCTCTGTTCACAACTGAATACTAAACATACAAATACTGCTCACTCTACAAAAGTTTTACTATGATTTACAATTTTTTTTTTTTTTTTTTGGTGAAACATTTACACTTAAAAATATTGATTACATTTTAAAGCAGTGAAATCAATTTCAAATCATTTTTTTTTTCACAAAAAAAACAAATAGTAACAGCATCTGGTACATTAACAAATAAAATTGAGTAGAAATAATTGGGGAAAAACATTACAAAACCAATATTTATTCATGAGTAATATTAACTTTTTTATTTTCTATAAACCTTTGTAAAATAGTATTCCATACAACCACCGGTATACATGACATTGGCCTTTATTGTCGAGAACGTTACATCAATACAGCATATTTTACACAGTTTTAACATGTATACAATATTGCCTACATTTAAAAACTCATTTAACGAACGTTTTAGAAGTAAAAATGAAACATTTAAACATTCAGGTAGCCTAATTCAAGCGTAATCAACCAGTCTGTTATCCCATTTCAACCGGATCAGCGCTGGTTCTCGTGCCGGAGATGGACTCGTGCTCTGCGGTGCCGTCCTGCGTTTCACTCCCCACTAAACATTGGATGTCGGATAGACGTGCAGATCGATCATGTCTATATTGGGTCCGTCGGTCCATGACCAATTCTGGACATCTATTCAACGTCCAAACTAGGTCCACAATTTGGACGTCCAACCATGACCCAACTTGGACGTCATATTGACATTCAACATTTGACCTTTGAAATGGGTAATTTTTTGGACGTCTATGACAGGTGCAGGAAATTTACATGATTAAAGGTAGGGTTGGTAATCCTGTTCAGAAACATTTTTTTTTTATACTGGGTGAAATGGTCCTTCCATTCTGATAGTAGTCAATACATTATGTGTTCTGAAAAAGGAATGAAAAAAATCTGACCTCTGTAGCAGCTGTAGGACAGTAAAAACTCTGACCAATCACTGCCATTCGGTGCGAATGTAAAGAACCAATCAGATGCCTTCATGTCTCGTGCCCGAGCACCACTGCGTGCACAGCCCTGCTTTTATTCAAATTTGTTTAAACTGTCTTTATATACCAATACATAATTAAAATGCAAGTACTCTAAAAAAAAAGAGTATAAAAATCGAGTGACTCTAGACCGTTTAATCTGCATTAAACACAGCTCATTAATTCCATTCACTCCCACCTAAAAACGGGTGCGCGACTGCGCGCACGTGGGCAGAGCCAGTAATAGCGGCGGTAGTCATGGCGACGGAGAGTGACAGTCGCCTAAGCCAATCCTTTGTTTCGTCCCGAATGGAAATAATGAGCTGTGTTTAATGAAGATTAAACGGTCTAGAGTCACTCGATTTTTATACTCTTTTTATCAGAGTACTTACATTTTAATTATGCATTGATATATATAGAAAGTTGAAACAAATTTGGTAAAAAGTTTTTTTATATAAATTCTACCTACCCTACCTTTAATATATAATATTTTTTATTTACAAATATCAACATTGTTGTTATCAGCATGATTAATACATATGAATACAGATTATTAATAATTATTTAAGATCATTTTCCAAAAACTCCATTTGATTGTACAGTAGAGCATTGGTGCTTACAACGCAATATCATGGGTTCGATTCCCAGGGAAAGCAAGAACTGATAGGAATATAAATGTGTAATGCAATGTAAGTCACTTTGGATAAAAAGCATCTGCCAAATGCATAAATGTAAATACAGTGGTACAGAAAACACGTCCTCCACCCTTTTGAAACATGGGACTACAGTTATAGAAGTTGTATAAAAACAACGTAAAATTTGTCTAAATTTGATGTTGAAAAGACGTCCACAAACGACCACATTTGGACTATAAATAACCCTCACACGGACGTCCCACGGATGTCAACATTAGATGTGCGGTAGATGTAGCAGTAATGGTAAATTGATATCTTCATTCATTCATTCATTCATTCAAACCTTTATTTAACCAGGATAAAAAAACTCCTTAAGATTAAAAATCTCTTTTACAAGTGTGTCCTGGCAAGTGGCAGCAGTGCGGTTTCAAATACATAAAGAGACACTGATATCTGTGTCTTGTAGAGAAATATAAACAAAAAAAGCCCTTCAAATTGTATTTTTTTTAATCTGGCACTGAAAGAGAATAATAAGCTCAAATAATCATCAGTATTTATGACAAAAACACACTTGAAGTTCAGTGTTCTGCTCTAGATTTCAATACTTTCTGAAAGAAATAAACATATAAAGGCATAAAGTATATATCTCACAAATATATATGAAAAATCGGTTTGTGAGAAGTTCTATCAATCGTGTACCTGATGTGTGAATATGTGCTTGATCTCGTTAACCTTTTCTGGATCTGATGTCATAAACCACAATACTGACAGTAGCCACGCCCACCAGAGCAGAGAGGACCAATCGGATCACAGCTTCAGTAGGACCACAACAGTGGACAGAGTCTGAGGAATAAACACATCAAACTGAGATCAGACCCGTCAATAAACTTTAATATCAAAAGTTTTCAGTCATCACGGTCTGACCTTTACGGAGTAAAGAGCACCTTAGGTACATAGCCAAGCTTTGGTTTAACCCTTTCACTCGTAAGTTTAAAATATTCTAACTGACCCCCCAGCGTGAGTTTTTAAAGGGGGGGTAAAATACTTAGTTTCAGTCAATCTCATGTTAATCTTGAGTACCTATAGAGTAATAGTGCGTCCTTCATATCTCCAAAAAGTCTTTAGTTTCATCATATTTATAAAATAAAAATACAGCTTTCCGATTCTAACCGGAAAAAGCCGAGGTCCTTGATTCTGGGCGTGGGCGGAGCTATAGAGTCAAGCGGGGGCGCCCGGGAAGGTTTGCTTATTATCGATCGTGGTGCGGTAGGCCATATTACTATATATATATAGTATTTGGTTTGCAAATCCAGCGACGACCTGGGCCTTGTTAATAAAACATTCGTCACTGAAATGACCAGAACACAAAACCGCACTTGCCACACTCCTTTGCTGTCCCGGAAATACAAACTGCATCCACTGTTCCAGTAACACTGGGTTCTTTGGGAAGCTGAACAAGGTAAACTTTCCCTCACATCCCAAAACACACTTTTTTGGAGACATTCTTGACATCAACCATTCCTATTTAGCGCTGCTGATGATGATTTCCGGTAGTAGCGCGTCGATGCATAGATATTATATAGAGATATATGATGTCTATGCGTCGATGAGCGCGGTCTTTCTCTCCTCTGGTCGACGTGTGCGTGAACGCGCTTTTCCGAGAGCAATGCTCATATAAGGAGTTCCACTCTGGTCTACGTCATTAGATCTACGATAGAAAAAAACCAGCCGAAACGTGTTGCAATCCGGAAGTATGATTTTCAGCACAGAAATTCTCTGTTATTCGTTCAAAATAACTTTTCAAACTTTGGCCATTATTAGCATGAGAATCCATCTCTTTAACACTGTAAACAACTCTGAATACATGAAACACCATTGTACCCCCCCTTTAAGGCGACCGTTATTTAGAACCTGTCACTTTATCGTTTCCATGGTGATTGCTTGTCACGTGACACAGTGCAACCACAACACTGCGCTGAATGAATGAATGATGATCTGCTTTTATGTAATTTTTACTTTTTGATTCAAAATATTCCCAAATGTTTTAGATATAGCATGAAACGCTGATATCCCGATTGTCAAATATGTGCATGTGGAAGTGTTTGGTTGTTTAAACATCTTTATATCGATCGATCGCGTTAGTTGAGCTGTATGCGCGTGATGGGCGCCGCCATCTTAGTTTGTGCCGCTGTTCAGAGAATCGGATCTGTACAACACGTCAATTCCTCCACTTCTCCCGAAATACATGAAAGTAAGTGGCCGGTGAACTGGGAGAAGAATAGAGTAAACTTTAAAGCTACTTAGTTACATAATGTGTATCTGATATGAATAAAACGTGTCTTATTATAATGGAAAGGATTATTATTGTCGCTTCCATAGACATCAGTGTGTATTTTACAAACTCAAATTCATTGTTTTGCTTGTACCTATGTGATTTTATTAAATGCCTGAAACCTAAAATAACCATTATGTGGTTGAAAACACTGAATAGTTGTGATTTATGACAAGCGCTGAGCGCGTCTGTCTCTGGCTGAAAACGAGATCATCCCTGGAAGTGTAGAAGCTTGGCCTAGAAATTTGGTGCAGAGAAGACGGCTGGCGAAATTCACAAGTTCACGAAAGGCTGGTATCTGGTGAACACCTTTACACAATCACACATTAAAAAGTGCTATAAAAAAATCAGAAAACAATGTTGTCAGTGTGTTAATGTTGGAGTCCCGACCCGACCCGTAGCAAGCATGCGATTGCTCCTTCTTTAGAAAGTTAACTATTCGCAAGTTTGCGGTAAATTGCAGTTGGGTTGTTGAGGTCAAAACACTATATGTAGCAGCTGTGAATCAAATAGACTTATAAATAATGTTTGTAATTTTTTTAGTCCAGCGAAGAGATCATCGTCGCTGAAGGAGAATTGATCTGAGGATCGTATGTCAAAATGCCAGCTGATATAGCCAGATGCCATTCTGGCGCGCTCTTAGCCTGGCTAACGCCAGACCCAATTCTCGTTGAGACTTGGGTCTGGGAACCACATGTTCATTTTCTCGTACTTGAGGCGTGGTTTACGAATGCGCCGGCGCCGTTTATTGGGTGCTAAGAATGTCTATCAAATGCGCCTGTACGCTCATAGCCAATCGTTTCCATTATACCAGATGACGTATGTAGAGAAATGGTTTAACGCCAAACGCTGCTCTTTTTTCAAAATAAAATTGCGATCTAAACTACTTAGAACAATATCTAAGGCTGCATCAAAAGGTAGCTTCGCGTCTGCTGCCATGTTGACTCCATAGATATAAACAAACTGCTTAGTTGTGTCACAAAGATGTCGTCATCGTCTTGCTGCTCCCTCCCCGTTCTGTGATTGGTTCCCTAAACGAGGCGAAAATCAGGTCCATGGTTTCCAGACTGCCTTTCAGCGAGAATAAAATCGCGCTGCGCAAAGGCAGTCTGGGGAAACCCAGGCTAGCGCGCTCTGGTTCATTGGTTCATTTCACTACTCTGCATGAACCAATGGCCGTGCAGTTTCACTGCGTGATTAAAAAGGCTTCAGAATTCTGAGAAAAATTATTTCCCCATAACAGCGTCTAACGATGCAGTACGAGGAAAGTATCGAAAGGGAACTATGAATTAAAGAGGCATAACCATAAAAATACTATGCAGCACTATTAAATCTAAGCTAAGAGGAATTCTAGTCAAAACAGTCTCTACCAGTCGATCTACGAACGCCGATCCAAGTGCGCTCGACCATATGAGATTCTACACAGTTCAGCGCACTTGGATCAGCGTTCGTAGATCGACTGATAGAGTCTGTTTTTCAAAGATGGCTTCTGCCTGTATTCGTGAAGTTGACTGTATGTATAAAGCATCTTCTTATTAAACTGTCTGGACACTGACACAGTTCTCAATGCTTCGGTTTGAAGGTAGGGACCCTCATTATTACCGTGTTAGTGTGGGGCTATTTTGAGCCTTGTTAGTGGTATTAACAAGCGATTTTTATTTGTCATTACTCAATGCCCCATATACTAGCGTTATACTAGCGTTATAGGCTAAACTGTTTTTAGAGATACAACTATTTACATTCGATAATCATGAAAACAAATCTCAGATAACGGTTGACTAGTCTGTCATACATAAAATAGATTTTTTAAATTTGCACAATAAGACACCATCTGTTCTATGTAAGCTGATAAAGAGACCGGATGATACAAGTAGAATCACTAGGAGTTCGGCAGGTGGGAATTGTTGGATTACTTTTCGTAGGACTACACAAGGGCAAAGAGCCTTTTCTGTTGAGGACTTCAAACGAACCTGCTGCCAAATGAGTTTAAAGGAGAACTCCGGTCAATTTTAACATTGAGCTCAATTTTTTGTAAATTTGGAGTGCTGTCAATACAGAGAACAACGACAAAAATCGGTGTTGCCTACACTGTGTTATCCTATTTTTTAAATTTGCACCCTATTGACTTCAATGGGGCAAGTTTTAAACCTGCTTTTATTTCTCTTATCATCCTTGATGTGTCATTACAAGTGCCCAGCCATGTTGAGTGATTCCTTAAGAGTGAACACGAGTGAATCTGACTGCAGTAGATGTGAAAGATATTCATAAAAATGATGTTATATCAGCCAGCGCAAATACCTGTATTTAGTTCCTGTTTTCGGTGGAAGTCCAAAGTAGTCGATTGTCGAGTTCACGTGCATAGGTTTAGTTACTATGATCACGCGCGTGAACTCGACAATCGACTACTTTGTACTTCCACCGAAAACAGGAACTAAATACAGGTATTTGCGCTGGCTGATATAACATCATTTTTATTAATATCTTTCACATCTCCTGCAGTCAGATTCACTCGTGTTCACTCTTAAGGAATCACTCAACATGGCTGGGCACTTGTAATGACACATCAAATATGTTAAGAGGAAAAAAGCAGGTTTAAAACTTGCCCCATTCAAGTCAATAGGGTGCAAATTTAAAAAATAGGATAACACGGTGTAGGCAACACCGATTTTTGTCGTTGTTCTCTGTATTGACAGCACTCCAAATTTACTAAAAATTGAGCTCAATGTTAAAATTGACCGGAGTTCTCCTTTAAGGCAATATTTGAAATAAAGTCCTTTACATTGAAGGTAAAGCGGTGGATTAAAATAAACCAGAACTGCACGCATAGTTAAATGTAATAATTTTCAAATGTAAAAGTGTAATGTAAAGTTTTTATTTTTATTTTTTATGTTAGAGTTGAAAGCTCCATTCTAATAATGTATAATTTAGGTAGGTTTTATTTTATGAGTAGTAGTTTTTTTTTTTTTTTTTTTTTTTTTTGTCTAGAAAAGCCTTTCTAGGGACCTGAGATGCAAATTAGCTTTCGCTATACTCTCTATGTGCAGTGCATATTTTCCAGCTTAGACTGGGATCACGCTTTTTTTGTACTGTCCCTATACAAATAAACTTATAAATAAAAATATTAACAACTTACTGTAGTTGCTCTTGATCTCATCCTTAGTCAGATTCTTCTGGATGGTTATTCCCTGGTGCTCCACCTCACAAGTGAACTGGTTGTTCTTCCATTCGTCTGGAGAAACACTAAGGTAAGATGTTCTCTGGAAGGTCCCGTCCTCATTTGGCAGAAGTTCTCCAAGATCCACATCCTCATCGTGCTCCTGTCCATTTCTTAACCAGTAAATAGTCACTCTTGATGGGTAGAAACCTGTGGCATGACACTCAACTACTGGAGAAGAGGGATTCTTCTGTAACAGAGACACTTCAGGAGCTGAAAAACATTGAGAACATTTTTGAAAAAAAAGTTTAATACTACAGATCATATAAATGTATGAATACAAGTATATTTGGTACTGTATATATACATAATTTATATTATATATAAATATTTAATATTTTCTTAAATATATAGGCTACATGCAAATGTGTATATTAATATATACAAAATAATTATACACATATATACGTGTAAACAAACTTTTATTTTGCGACTAATCATTGCCCAGCACTAAAAAAGAATAGAGCTTGAATAGTATTTATCTATTTTGTTTAACTATACATTTTTTTATTTTATTAAAATTTTGTGTAGGCCATAGAAACATCCCTTGTAAAAAAGAGGTGTGCTTTATTGAATGTGCCCTTGTGTACTTAATGAAGCCAGTGAGATAAAACAGAGACAAACACTGGCTTATTATTAGAGATGCGCCGATGTATCAGCCGCCGATATTGAGCGATATAAAACCATCAGAATATCGGCTAATCGGCTAGCATGAAAAAGGCAGATATAAAAAGATGCAATAGTTTTGTGAGAGAGCGCAAGAGCATTTGTTGTAACAAAAAAAAAAAAAAGAGCATTAAAAATGATTTGATGATGCAGATAATTATTTGTGCATCCCTACATATATATAAATGATCTACTTGGTGAACAAAGGGAATTTCTGGATAACAAAGTACCTGTTAACCTGTTAGCCTCTTTCCTGAACGTCAAGAGCTTCTTCAGCCAGTCAACACACTCATGATCGTAGTATTGTTTTACAAATTCAAGCTGGGCTGTGTCATTATTCCACTTCATCACTGTGGGCATTCCCTGTGGTACAGATGCGGTGTATCTGTTCTCCTTCAGGTCCAGTAAGATGAAATCTTCTCCATCATAACCGTACTGATCAAACCCTTGTGAGTCTCCAGTCCTATTTTCCCATTCACATCCATACATCCTCTGATACGTATGAACTCCTGAAGAAGGGATACCATAAGATCTGCTCTTTTTTAATGTACAAGATAATCTTTCACATTTAAATATGTTTAAAGCATTTTAACTCACCGATTGACTGATTGAATGCCTTCATTATAACAGAAATGTTGATTTTGTAGATCTGCTGTAGTTTTTCGCTCATCTCAATGTAATCTGTCCACAGTTCTGTATATGTATAATTCTCCATCCAGTCCTGTCTGGGAATCATCTTCTTTCTGTCACTGTCATAATAATCAATCTGTTCTCCATCCAGTGTCGTTACAGCAGAAAACTCTGGGGTTCCTTCAATCGTCTGTCCTCTTATTTCAGTGAATGTGGTGATGAGCTCGTGTATCTCTGAACAAACAACACAAAGATGTGAAGCTCTCAAACACAGCATACAACGTCATAAGTCAAATTACTGTTTGAGTCATTCACTTTTTCTTTTAATTTCAAATCAATACTTTTGAAGTCACAGATATTTTACTATTTTAGGTATTTTAGTATCATTAGAAAAACACTCAAAATGAATCCTGTGAAACTGTTTTGAAATCGATCATGGTTTTACTATGCTACTTTAAAACCTTTTAGCGGTAAACTTTTTTGAGACTTCACCTTCAAATTTGGACACAACCTGGTTAGACATATTCCTTTGACTTTATGAAAAAATTTAGAGTAAAGTAGTAGTAAAGTAAAGTAATCTGTAAAACTGATCGGAAAATCGGAAAAACTGTCCAGTACGCAGACCTGCGTGTGATATCAGGTGAAAACTATGAATTAAAAAAGGGCATAACCATAAAAACACTACGGCACTATTAACAACTTACTGTAGTTGCTCTTGATCTCATCGTCAGTCTTCTGGATGGTCCCCGTCCCGTGCTCCACCTCACAAGTGAACTGGTTGTTCTTCCATTCGTCTGGAGTAATATGAAGGCTAGATGTTCTCTGGAAGGTCTCGTCCTCATTTGGCAGAAGATTTCCAAGATCCACATCCTCATCGTGATTCTGTCCATTTCTGAACCAGGTAATAGTCACTCCTGATGGGTAGAAACCTGTGGCATGACACTCAACTGATGAAGAGGAGGGATCCTTCTGTAACAGAGACACTTCAGGAGCTGAAAAACATTGAGGAAAATGTGAGAAAAAAGTTTAATACTTCCTGTCATATAAATGTATGAATACAAGTATATTTGGTTTAATGAAGCCAATGAGATAAAACAGAGACAAACAATGACTCATTATTAGAGATGCACCGCCGATATTGAGCGATATAAAACCATCAGAATATCGGCTAATCGGCTAGCATGAAAAAGGCAGATATAAAAAGATGCAAAAGTTTTGTGAGAGAGCGCAAGAGCATTGATATATTTGTTTCGTCCCATCTCATGATTCAATCCATGTTCAAAGAAAATGATTTGATGACGCAGATAAATCGTATCGGTGCATGCCTACTTCATATGTATATAAATGATCTACTTGGTGAACAAAGGGAATTTCTGGATAACAAAGTACCTGTTATCCTGTTAGCCTCTTTCCTGAACGTCAAGAGCTTCTTCAGCCAGTCAACACACTCATGATCGTAGTATTGTTTCAGAAATCTAAGCTGTTCTCTGTTATTATTCCACTTCATCGCTGTGGGCATTCCCTGTGGTACAGATGCGGTGTATCTGTTCTCCTTCAGGTCCAGTGAGATGAAATCCTCTCCATCATAACCGTACTGATCAAACCCACGTAAGTATCCAGTCTCATCGTCCCACTCACATCCATACATCCTCTGATACGTATGAACTCCTGGAGAAGGGATACCATAAGATCTGCTCTTTTTTAATGTACAATATAATCTTTCACATTTAAATATGTTTAAAGCATTTTAACTCACCACCTGACTGATTAAATGTCTCCATTATAACAGGAATGTCGATTTTGTAGATCTGCTGCACACGTTCTCTGATCTCAATGTATTTCTTCCACATTTCTGTAGATGTATAATTCTCCATCCAGTCCTGTCTGGGAATCATCTTCTTTCTGTCACTGTCATAATAATCAATCTGCTGTCCATCCAGTGTCGTTACAGCAGAAAACTCTGGGACAGTCGTCAGGCCTCTTACTTCAGTGTATGTGCTGATGAAGCGGTGTAACTCTGAACAAACAACACAAAGACGTGAAGCTCTCAAACGGCATGAATCAAATTACTATGCGAGTCATTCACTTTCTTTTCTTTTTAATTTCAAATCAATACTTTTGCAGATATTTAATTATTTAAGGTGTCATTAGAAAGCACTCAAAATTTATTATTTGAAGCCGTTTTGAAACCGTACATTGTTTTACTATGGTAATGCTACTTTAAAACTTACAATTTATCAAATTGTACTTTAAGATTTTTTGAGACATCAACTTAAATTTGGAAACACAACTTGGTTAGACATATGAACGAGTATTTTTTGTAAAACATATATAAAATAAAAATTATTAATTCAGTACATTTGCTTTACAGTAAACCTGAACTTCTATAACTTTATATACTTCCATGTTTCAAAGTGCTTTAATTTCTGCAATAATGTGCTGTTTTTTTTTTTTTTTAAAGGTCTCTACTCCAAAATATTCATGATGATAGTGGTGACCGTTAACAGGTTAATTAACATTAAAATGTGCATAACTTTAGTCATTCTTATAGGACTATTCTCAGACTTGTTATAGTTTTGCCTTTTAAATAGACCTGACGTCATTGGAAAATACTGAAACATATTTGAACATTTCAGTGAGAAAAAAAGAAAAAAAAGAAAGAAAAAAACTGCCTTTCAACTCACAACGGAAACGGCAGGCACTGAATCAGATTAAAAAGACCTCATGATTTTCTGTCAGTTCAACAACTTTCTTTTAACTCAAATAAAGATTGAATCAAATAAAATTAATAATAAATAAAAATTTAAATATTAGTTGAAAAAGTTAGACTAAATGCAAATTAGAAATGTTGCCTTGGCAATAAATGAAAAATAAACAATAAAAGTTCAAATTGAAGCACTAAAATTATTAACTGAAAACAAATAAAAAATACTGAAATAAAAATGAAAACAAAAACTAAATAAAAGTATTGATAAACTATAATAAATCTACCTTAAACTAAAACTGAAATAAAAATAAATTAAACCTAAATAGCAATATTTAAAAAAAAGACAAAAGCACATAACGGAATTACACAAAATTACACGTAAATAAACATGAATATACAAAAAAAAACAAAAGCTAATTGAGAATAATAATAAAACTATAGCACAGAGTTCAACACACGGAAGCGGCTGAAGGCCTTGTTGAATTCATCGATTAAATGACTTTATGAAATGAAACTCACCTGAGTAAACCAAAGGTACGCAGATGAAGAGGATGATGAACTTCATTATGGATGAAAATCTTTGTATTTGACACACACTTCTTCAAGTGTAGTCGTCGAAGAGCGCTGTAAAAACACTTCAGTCTTCACCACAGTCTTCACCACTTGTGAATGAACAGGAAGAAGAGTTAATAACGGAAGATGCCGATTCTGCAGAACTCACGTCACTGATGCTCTAGATAAACTCAATACACACGTTTAGAGGAAGCTTTTCTATACACAAAATGTTCATGCTGCCAAAAAAAACATTAAAGGGGTCATGACCTGTTTTTTTATTTTTTATTATTATGTTCCCTTAGGTGCAATTATAGTATTACTATAGTTTTTTTTACAAAAAACTTTTAAAATGTAGTGATTTATGACCTTTCCCCTGTTTCTCATCCTCTGATTCAAACAGTCTGTTTTGGGGGTGTTTCCCCTTTAAGAGTTCAGTGTTGACGCCCACTGTTATGATTGGCTAACGTCAGCGCCTATGCATCAATTATTAACGCCCCCAGCCAGAACATTTGCGGATTCAGCGTATTTAAAAAGTAGTTTAAAGTTTTAAACACATTACTTACAGTTTGCGTCGTCGTTGTTGAGCCCAGAATAGTCGGCACGGACTTATCTTTGAGCAACAGTTTTCCTGCAAAGCCAGCATCATTTTGGGATTTGTTCTCAAAACAGTCATCCTTCAAATGTATAGAACAAACGCTTAAACTAACACTGCCGTGACTGAGACGTCCGCAAAAAATAAAGTGCATCCATTTTCCCCTGACGACTGGATCTTTCGGCAGCGTATTCAAAGATGTAGTTTGTCCACAGCAGGAACAGCACATCTGCGGCATCGTAATTTCCCTGTACACAGACCCACTCGCTGTCCGTCGACTGAACACTTGTGAGGCGCGCAGCGCGCGGGCGCCACAACGATACGAAATGAGCGTAGTTGCCTTGCGCTTTAAGCGTAGTTGTCTTGTGCCGGAGGCGGTCATATGCAAACGCTGGTACGTCACTTCTCACCGTGACGTCACTTCTTACCATAGATCCAGAGCGAGCTGTATTTAGAGCTTGATTAAATAAATGATTCGTTTATAATGGGGACGTCTTAAGCTATGAAACTTGCAGGACGTTTTAATGGTACAAAGACCTCTTATATACCAAAAGATCAAGGCAAATTTGGTTTCTCATGTCATGACCCCTTTAAGGTAGCATGAAATTAATCTCAACATGATCACTTTATCGTAAATTAGCCATCTGTGAATGTGCGAGACTTTCGATTCATTATCCGCGAAAGGGAAATATCGAGAAGAATAACTACGAGGCCTTATTGTGACCTTTTCTTGATTTAGTTTCTGGGCTCTACTAGAATAGGTATAACTTACAAACAGAGCAATTCAAGTTTTGTTTAGTTTTGTTCGTGATATATTTCACACATTTTTGTCATGTTATGTTTAAATAAGTTTCATCAGTAAGAAATGTGTTAGTTAATGCAGGGTCCAAAGATGAGACGGAAAGTTTTAAAGTTGAGAGTAGGGAAATACACTCACACACACTCACTCACAGACACACACACACACACACACACACACACACACACACACACACACACACACACACTATGTATATTTACTTGCATTTCTGTCGTAAGAACAGCTATTCAGCTGATGGACGCTGTGCTGTGTTGTCATGGGAACATCCCAGGTGAAAATAATGAGGAAATTACGTTGTCTTTCGTTGCTCCCTTCACCAAGTGCGTTCAAAACGGTTACATAATGGCACACAAGTTCCCTGCTCACTAAAGTCGCCACTTCAAGGCTCTTCCCTTCGAAGGGAGTAGCTAGGGAACAGGCACTCACTTCAGTTTGTAATTTGCCCATAATATCACTAGTTTCTGCTTCTTCTCCTGTGTTTTGATCAGGAGATTCTGTACTCTTTCAGAAGAAGTGTAATAGCGCCCCCTACCGTATTACAGTGAAAACACGGAAAGCCGGAAAATTCCATCAATGGCGGGAAAACAGTTAATTAACTTGATGTAGCAGAATTAATATTACAATCAATTAACCAGTTCATTCAGCGAACACCCAGTAATGATTGTCTATTGTCTAACTATTTTTTAATACCAAAAAACAGTGCTACTCGAAAGCTAGCTGTGATCGCATTGTTAGACAGACTTTGCAAGCAGGGATCACGTATTCAATACTGACGTGAATGTGCACTACAATTTTATTTAACTAAATCACAAACACATAATGTCTAAACATACACATACACACAATCACGCATATATGGGTAAAATGGAAAGTGAAAGTTAATAAATGAAACCGAAGCAGAAATGTAACCACACATAACAGTCAATAAACCACCTGAACAGAACAAGATGTCTACAGCTTATAATATACCTCGGTTTAAAGGGACAATGTGTAGTTTTTAAAGTATTTTATTAACTAAAATCAATGTGTTTATTCATAAATATGTCCTCAATGGTGTACAATTACCTCTCCCAATGATCCAACTTATCCTCGTACTCGAAGAATTTATTATCTTTGCATGGGACGGGTAAGTCCACGGAGGCTTCCATGTCGTTCCTCCATCTTGTAAAACTATAATAGCAGAGAGGGACAAAAAGCACTAGACCAACACGTTTCCACAACGCGTGTTCGTCCAGAGCCGGCGTAACGTGACTGACACTGAAGCGGACGAGGAGAGAGGCGTAATGCGTGTCGCTGCCCCGGTAAATTTGAAAGGTTGCACTGCACGGTACTTCATAATTCAGGATCACTTATGCCGAGCCACAGGAGAAATGGCAAAATTGAATTTAAACGGAAACGTGACCGGCCAATTCACAAACCGAGAGTAAATAACGGGATAGCTTTACCCAGGTAGACTTTGAAAGGGACTCTGAAGTTTCCTGCTTTCTTCTCGACGGGTAAGTCAATGTTACGGTCTAAATTACAAGCTTTTTTTCATTGCTTGGTTGTGTAATTCATTATATAGGCATTACAGTAGAACATGTATAATTAAACTCGAAGGGCTATTGTTGTCAATGCTTCCTGGCACATAACGGCTACCGTAGTTGCAACACGCGTTTGAAAAAGCGAGGAGCTAGAGAGCACTATTCGTTTGAATGCAAAATACAATTTCACTGTTAGATGGGAGAAACTCATACACACTGTCCCTTTAATGTATGATATAGCCTACTTGCAATGGCTTTGCTGTTCTTCAATTCTTCCGGGTTGAATGAAGAGATGGCAAACTTGTGGTGTTAGTCTGACTCGGTTATGGTCAAGGAAGTTATGAAAGGGCTGGTTGTAACTTGAGGCCCCTTCGACTGCGCAGCGGGGAAAAGGTCCCACGGTCGGACTGGATCTCCAAACTTTTTTCAGATCTTCAGACCTTTTCTTTCCCACACGAACAGCAACCAGAAGTAGAAAGAGAGATGGCTGCAAACTTAGCCAAACTAAAAAATACAATTACACTTGAAAAAAAAATCTAAAGATGGTTTCTGTCATTTTAGGTAGCTCTTATCACGATGTTTTTTTTTTCTTATAAGTTTGGTTTTAGTTAGTTATTTGATGCTATAAAACAGGGTGTGGCGTCATGATTGACAGCTCTGCTGGGGATTGAGTCTATGGACGGGACCTTGATACTTCATGATCACTAATGCTCAGACTCGGGCTTCAAATGACATATGCACCCAGAAATGAAAACTGTCATTATGTTAACCGTCTTGTCAGTCCAGGTTAGATGTTTGAAAGTCTTCTGGATCAAATTTATATGATATTATTAACAAAAAAACTACAACACCATATTTTTAATTAATACAACTTTAAGTGCAGGGAAACCCATTAACAGTAATCGGCATAATACATTCATGCCGTGTATTCTGGGAACTGAAGACATACCATATTTATTGGTGTGGACAAAAGCACATGTCAAAAGAGAAGACTTACATTACAGTACTTCCATACTGAACACATAGGCCTACTTGTATAAACACACTATTAACAACTTTGTTGAAAAAAAGGAGAACTGAACATGTTCTTAAATATTTAATTGTTTTATTTTTTTTTCATTTGAAACTCACAAAAGATATAGCTGTGCACATTGGTGGTGGTTGAGGAGATTCCCCCCTTCTATGTAAAGCGCTCGTCTCAGAAAAAGCGCTATATAAATGTAACGAATTATTCATTATTATTATTAAAACATACAATTTGAAAATAAATGGTATATTTACAAAAAAGTGACATTTTCATATGAAATATATACAAACGTGAGTGGTGAAGGACCAAATCGCACACAGCAGGACATCTAAGGCGCCCATTACACCTGATATTAACACAAGTTTCTGAAGTATTCAGACAGTCTCTGGATGTTCTTCAGCTGTTTGCATTTGCACGTA
The DNA here is from genome assembly GCF_949152265.1 of Phoxinus phoxinus. NCBI lineage: Eukaryota > Metazoa > Chordata > Actinopteri > Cypriniformes > Leuciscidae > Phoxinus > Phoxinus phoxinus. The sequence continues at coordinate 29,746,081 of NC_136895.1, read as the reverse complement.
TAATGCGACTCCATTGTGTTTTTATAGACTCAATACCACACATATCTTGTTTGGGAAAACATTCAAACATTAACAATCCATACTTATGAATATTATTCAACACTGAAACGTGTTTTGGTCACACAAACATGATGGAAATTGGTTTGAAAACCACCTGAAGATTCCCAACCGGGTGAGAAAGTGCAGACGACTGGAGGAAACTCTTCAAAGACTTTTGTCAATGAACATCTGCCCTTCGCTTTCACTGGGTAACGGCTCATTCTTTGCTCTCTGCAAAGTAATGATGAATTAAATTAGGATATTTTTAATTACGTGATTTGTATGACCACTGAGAGAACATTTAACCAGTTCCAAATCCCAATTTACTTTTGAAATTATACACACTGGAATTGAACAGTAAATAAAGCAAACAATCTCTTACTCTAAAATGTTGTATAAAGATAAACAATTGGCTTTGACTGTTTTTGTAAATGTAGCTTTTCATTATTGTTGTTAGTTGCATCAAATGCCCAATTGACGTGTGAATTAACAATGACAATTAGAATTACAATTAACAATGTCTAATTTCTTGACATTTAAAGATGTTTTTGAGTCAATTTACACTTGCGTTCGAAAGTTTATCACATGTAAATTTGACAGTGATGGCTATTGATGATAAGGCTGTGCAGTTTAACAACATTATAATAAATAGTAGTGATTTTCATTATTAGTGAAGCGTTAGCTCTGTTTAATTCCACCTTGGTGGGATTTCTGTCAAACACATTAAAATGTCTGTGTAAATGGAAATGTTTGAATGCTTGTGTGATTGCTGAGGACATTCCCATCATCCTAAAGCTGATGAAACCACTTAAATGATAAATTCAAGAGTAGAAAAAAAGACTTGTAAACAGTAAACATATACTTACTTTGATCTTAATGAATATAACACCAATAACCAGGAGGTTTATGAATATTCCTCCTATCACACACACCACCGTACGCAAGTATGCATTTGTAATTCCTTAAAAAATAAAATAAAAAACACTTGTAAAAAATAAATATACAATAATATACAGAAACAGCAATACAAGGCTTAAACAACTAACTGATGCAAAAATAATCAATACTAATAACAAGTTATTAATTAGTCAGATCCTGGATTATATCATTAAGAAAATTTTGTAATTTAAATAAATATGAAATCAAATCAAATATAAAAATCTGATGAAAAACAAACTAAAAGTAAATTACAAATGTTGCCTTGGCAAGTTAAAGCACTGCGATTACTAACTGGTAAAAGACCATTAAAACTGAACTAAAACCTCAATTAAACTTGCAAGACTCTTCTGAAGCCATGTAAATGTTTTAAAATCTGCTGCCTTACATGAGAATAAACCTGTTTGCATAGTGCACTGAGATGAATACCAACTTACATTTAAATAAGCAAATAAACAAAGGAATCATGACTTCGGAAGACTTTACATACAGCCCACAAGTCACAGACTCATTTCATAATATACATGTGTTGTGTTCTTGTCTTGACAAACTCCTTTCCAAGACACTTTCATATATGAATGATCAGACATTGCTGTATATCGTCTTTATGAGAGTCACAGGTTTGGAATGACATCAGGGCGAGTAAATTATGACAGAATGATCATTTTCAGGAGAACTAACCCTTTTAAGATCAGACTAGGCAAATCTATTAAATCGTTTTTTTTTTTTCACACATTAACCAGTTGAAAGGGTTAGTTAAGTCAAAAATGACAATTCTGTCATCATTTACTCGCCCTCGTGTTCCAAACCCATAAGACATTTGCTTATCTTTGAAACACAAATTAAGATCTTTTTGAAGAAATTGGGTAGATTTCTGTCCTTCAGCTTAGTTCAAATGACAAATTAGCCAAATATGACAAGGATAGGATACACTTTATAGTAACCATAAATACTCTACCACACTATTAACAACTTACTGTAGTTGCTCTTGATCTCATCCTCAGTCAGAATCTTCTGGATGGTTTTTCCCCCGTGCTCCACCACACAAGTGAACTGGTTGTTCTCCCATTCATCTGGAGGAATATGAATGCTAGATGTCTTCTGGAAGGTCTCGTCCTCATTTGGCAGAAGATATCCATGGTCCACATCCTCATAGTGATCCACTCCATTTCTTAACCAGGTAATAGTCACTCCTGATGGGTAGAAACCTGTGGCATGACACAGTAGTGGAGAGGAGAGATCCTTCTGTAACAGAGACACTTCAGGAGCTGAAAAAGATTTGGAAAAATGTGACAAATGCTTAATACATCAGATCATTAACATTTATCCATATGATTAACTTCAATTAAATTCAATTTTGCTAAGTTTTTATGTTTTATTGAAGCAATGCATGAGAAAATAAAGACATTAATGACTTATAATTAAATTATATACTTGTTGAACAAAGTAAATTTCTAAACGTCAAGTTACCTCTTCTCTCTAAATCCTCTTTTCTGAACTTCAAGAACTTCTTCAGCCAGTAAACACACTCATGATCATAGTATTGTTTCAGAAATTCAAGCAGTGCTCTGTTATTATTCCACTTCTCCACTGTGGGTATTCCCTGTGGTACAGGTGTGATGTATCTGTTCTCCTTCAGGTCCAGTGAGATGAAATCCTCTCCATCATAAGCGTGCTGATCAAACCCATTTGATTCTCCAGTCTCATCATCATCATCATCATCATATTCACATCCATACATCCTCTGATACGTATGAACTCCTGGAGAAGAAAAGAGGGTAGGGGAGAAAAAAATACAACATGTGCTCTTTTTTTATGTACAAGGAAATCTTTGACATTTTAATGTAGTATAAAGCATTTTAACTCACCTTGTGTCTGATTCAATCGCTGCATTATAACATGAATGTTGTCTCTGTAGATCTGCTGCACATGTTCTCTGATCTCAGTGTCTTCTGTCCACATTTTTGTATATGCATACTCCTCCATCCAGTCCTGTTTGGGAATCAGCTTCTTTATGATACTGTCATAATAATCGATCTGCTGATCATCCAGTGTCGTTACAGCAAAAAACTCTGGAGTTCCTTCAATCGTCTGCCCGCTTATTTCAGTGTATGTGGTCATGAAGCTGTGAGTCCCTGAAAAAACAAAGATATAACAGTTAAACACCACATATACAGATTTTGAATTTGAGACACTAATCCCACTGAAAATAATCCTTAGGTTTCTACTTGTTTCACTCATTAAACACATTTTCTGAGAGTGAATCCAGTTCTGGTACCTTAGCAACTTTACCAAATCTAATTTCTATTAAAACTGTCTCATGATTTCCTGTCAATTCAACACACGGAAGTATTCGAAGGCCTTGCTGACAGAGAACTCATAGCTAAAATGACATTACGAGATGATTCTCACCTGAGTAAACCAAAGGTATGAAGATGAAGAAAATAATGAACTTCTTCATTATGGATGAAAATCCTTGATTCTGACCCACAAATCTTTAAGTGTAGTCGTCGAAGAGCGCTGTAAAACTCTTTAGCCTGTGCTACTGTACATCTGAAACAACAGGAAGAACCGGTTACTGAGCGAAGCAACAACTTGTGAGTAAAAATTTCCTCCCTACACTTCCGTATTGAGACGGTTCCTCTAGAGCTGCAGTGACGTCAGTTCAGTAACCGGTTTTACCTGTTGACTCAGATGTAGCAAATGCTAAAGTGTTTTTACAGCGCTCTTCGATGACTATACTTAAAGAATTGGTCAAATACATGGATTTTCATCCATAATGAAGAAGTTCATGATGTTCTTCATCTTCATCCCTTTGGTTTACTCAGGTGAGAATCATTTCATAAAGTCGTTTAAACGATGAGTTCTCTGTCAGCAAGGCGTTCAGCTACTTCCGTGTGTTGAACTGACAGGAAATAAGACGTTTCAAATCTTCAAATTTTCTCAAAAATCGTTTATAATAACCAGGCTAATAGGACAAGTTAACAGATTTAGTGCTTGCTTAGCCTTTGTAAGCTGAAAAGCAGGACTTTTGTTGAAGCTGCACTGAAATCATTTTTGTGGAGCTTTGTGGTGGTGTGTTTTTGTGATGTTAATTGTGTGTTCAATGTTTTTCCAGAGTTACACAGCTTCAAGACCGCTTACACAGCAATAAATGGACAGACAATAGCAGGAATCCCAGAGTTTTCTGCTGTAACGACACTGGATGGACAACAGATATATTATAATGACAGTAACATAAAGAAGCTGATTCCCAAACAGAACTGGATGAAGAAGATTGTATCTACATACATGTGGAAGGAATACATTGAGATCAGAGAAAAACTACAGCAGATCTACAGAAACAACATTCGTGTTTTAATGCAACAATTCAATCAGTCACATGGTGAGTTAAAATGCTTTATTACACGACTGTCGAAAATGACAAACAAGTCGTGACATTCTGAGGTCTGTTATTCAAGATAATTTCCTTCGTCAATATCAACACTACATAATGTCGCTCATCCAGGTATTTGTGATGAGGATATTCGTGCTCGCTCTCGTTTCATTCAAACACAGTCTCCGTTATCGACTTTATTTACTGTAAAATGAAACCGGAGGATTATGCTAATATTGTTCAAGTGTTCGTCTTGTTGCTAAAACAATTGTTTTGTACACTGTCATGGATTATAAGATAATGATTTTCATGTATCTGTTATTATTGTGGTGAGAAGATGTATAAAAAGTGATATGATTATAATATCCCTTAAATGTCCATGTTGTTCGTTAAGGCCTTTATATGCTTCTGCGTCATATCGACGGCGTACCCGCGCAGACCCTTCTGCGTCGACGCGAACCCCTCCGCCGTAGCTCGACGTGCACCTCCAAAAAATTGTAACTACGCGTCGAGGCGACGCAGACCACAAGGGCTGTGATTGGTCACACCCCCACCCCCCTAGCGTTCTGGCGGTGAAATGCACCGCGATGCAACACAACCCGACGCAGAACCATAAAACGGCCATGACGCCGTAGGAGTGACGGCGTAGCTACGGCGTGGAGTTGACGGAGAAGCATAAAAAGGCCTTTAGTCTAGGCTTAAAGCTGCTTGCTAGGAACTGTAGGAACTGACTCGACTTTCATTGCATGAATATTTGTAAAAATCTGAAGTCGTTCAACCCCTAGTAATAAGCAGGATAGTGTATATCCAGCCAGTTGTTATCGCAGAATAAACCCCGACAGGGTGATGAGGAGGAGTCTTGTATCATCCCTCACTTATACTACATTTATAAACATCAAAAGATTAGCTTGTACATTAAAAGACATAAAGAAGAACAGTATCCCTCTCTCTCTCTTTCAGGTCTTCATACGTATCAGAGGATGTATGGCTGTGAGTGGGATGATGAGACTGAAGACTCACAAGTGTTTGATCAGTACGGTTATGATGGAGAGGATTTCATCTCACTGGACCTGAAGGAGAACAGATACATCGCATATGTACCGCAGGGAATACCCACAGCGATGAAGTGGAATAATGACAGAGAACAGCTTAGATTTCTGAAACAATACTTTAAACATGAGTGTGTTTACTGGCTGAAGGAGTTCTTACATTTGTCTAAAGCTACAGGTACAGTATCAGAGTTACCAATAGATAATTTCTTTCTTGCATGTGCAGATCCAGAGAAACATGTTTTAACAGACAGCTTGATAAATCTATGCAGGTCAACATTAGAGACTGTTAAACTGTGATAAGTAGAAAGTGTGTGTGTTTCTTTCTCCATTCTCAGTTTTGTTCCCTGTTCTGTGTTTACTTCTAGATCCTAAAGTGTCTCTGCTGCAGAAGAAACAAGACTATTATACATGTCACGTCACAGGCTTTCTCTTCAGAAACACAAGCATTTCATGGATGAAGAATGGACAAGCTCTGAATCATTCTAGTAACTTGGTGGAGTCTGGAGACACACTACCAAATGAGGACGGGACCTTCCAGAGGAGACTTACCCTGTATGTCCTTCCAGACGAATGGAGAGAGGACGAGTACAGCTGTGTGGTCGAGCACAAGAGTTTGACTGAGACAATCCAGAAGAATATGACTGTGAAGAAGACCAACAGTAAGAAACCTGGCTAATTTTTCTACCAGTACATTTTACTTCTTTTAGAGGGCAAACACGTGAGAATTTACTTTTTTCTGTAGTTGTTTTTAGGTTTGTTTGTTTTGTTGTTGTTCAGGTTGTTTCTGCAATATTCATTGCATATTGTGTTCATGTTTCTCTGTGTGTTCTAGAACCTGGATCTTATGCTTCATATCTCATCTATCTGGATCTAGTCATTATCTCAGTTATTGCTGGACTGATCGGACTGATCGGACTGTTTGTACTTTGGAAACCCTGGAAGAAACTCAAAGCTCGTAAGTACTAATGACCTGTTGAGAAATATAATTCCCATCATAAGTGCAAATGTTCTTCATGTGTGTCTGTGTGTGGCGGTACACTGAAGAAGAGTGCAGTGTGTGTGAACCTGATGCTGTTTTATCAGTTCTGTCATGTTTTTATTCTCTAAAATGATCAACCTATAAGAATTGTGTGTGTGTGTGTGTGTGCGTGTGTGTGTGTGTGTGTGTGTGTGTGTGTGTGTGTGTGTGTGTGTGTGTGTGTGTGTGTGTGTGTGTGTGTAATTATGTGAATCCTTTGACACTGCTATTTGAATTTCATTACAGCATGACACACCCCTGTTTATCTCTCTTCACAGACAACAAGCAGACGGTCATCTATGTCAAAACTAAACACTCGCAAGAACCGGCACCGTCTCAGGACTCTCAGGAATCTCTTCTCCCCACTCCCACTAATGAATGTCCGTCCCCTTCAGTAGACAGTGATTCGTTAGTGAGCGGCGCCTCATTGTTCCCTCACAGCGATGCAGAAAACCTCTTTCCAGAACTTCACAGTTCCTCACTGGTGGACCGATCTTCCCAACTCCACCCGACGACAACTGAGTCCTTTAATACAGTTCAAGAAACATCTAAAGACCTTTAAAGACTCTTTTCCATCAGTATTCAACTAGACATGCATAAAATAATCTTCTTTATACTTTTACATTTTCTTCCATCTCTAATCTTGAAAATTATAATTTCTTTTAGAATGAATCACTTTATCTGTTTTTCCACCGTTCTCTTTGCATAACCGTTCAATTCCGTGCCATGGCTTCATTCTCCACTGTGTTGCTGAAAACAAGCTCTTTACACATATACAGTGCGTCAGTCGTTGCTAATGCAAGAGTTTACAGACGTTATGAGATGTAAATAGCGACCGCGGAGGATGATTGTGTTTACTTCGCTCAAATGGCCAGTTACAGAGAAACTATAGCCAGACAACAGACAAGCAGTTCTTCTACCAGTGCAGTTTCCGGCTTGAACAATCTCAAGCGGAAATAAAACCATGATCATTTATTTCCGTTCTTAGAACCGTTCGGCCCGACTATGGAAAAGCGTATTTTGTTGTTTTCCTCATTTGGTGCTTTAGATTTTGCTAAATGATCAAACATATAAATATTTTCTAAAATGATAATTGTCTAAACAATATTACTTTATTGTGTTTTTTTATATTTTTAAATATGAACTAAAAATCCCATTCTGTTAAAAACCAAGTCAACAAATCTTTACTAAAAAACAATTTTTTGTCAATGGATTCAATTAATTTAACTACAAAAAAATAAGTAACATTTTTTAATTTGCTGAAATTTGCTTCTAAATAAAAAGTAATGTTATTAAGATATGAGTCAATACCATTTGCACCATTTTTATCAGACTACATTTTCTCGCACATATTTTATATGTGTAATTATATGTGGAAGTACTATATATACATGTGCCTTTTTTACTGTGTAAATATATGTATATATTTCTTTCTGTGTTCTGGAATGATCAGTTTAAGTTTCCTCAGTCTGATGATTTCTCATTGAAAAGTACTTGTTGATCTTGTGGTTTAACAGAACAGCATAAAAATGTATGATTACCTGTGATCAATCAACATGTATTAAAAAAAATGTATCATCCTGTTTGTAAATTTGTTATCTTTCTTGCAAAATCTTTCAAAACGCAGTGTAGCTGCAGCAGACATACAGCGAGCGTCTAGCTCGCCTATTGGCTGTGCTGCAGCAAATGCACGAACCTATTGTGAAGTGGCCAGAGCGCGCGCTCCAATCAGGTTGCTAGGCGCCTAGCGCGCACCCGAACCCACCAGAATGGGCGTGGCTTATAGCTTTATAAGCTGCCGAATTCGCCATAGACATCAGATTATATCTCCTTCAGCGATACTTCATTGAAGCCTTCTTCGCCACCATCGAAAAGCCTTCAGCGGGACAAGCATCTTCAGCACCTCCTCTGTCAGGACACAGAACTCAACCACGCCCCCATACCGGGATGCTACGCCTCCCATGTCTGGGCCGGTCGTTCCGCATCGCTGCATTGTGGGTACGCCTGTAGTTCCTATGACCCACTGGTACAGTTTTTGTCAGCCTGGTTAGAGCTCCCCAATCTGTCCCACTGGCTCGCTCGGCTATGCGATTCAGTTCGCACGGTCTCCACCCTGCTTCTGGGGAGTCCGCTATACCTTGGTGGGTGGCAATGTCCCTGTCATGCGTGCGGAGGTCGCCGCCCTACTGGCGAGGGGTGCGATCGAGACTGTCCCTCCAGCCGAGATGAGGTCCGGCTTCTACAGCCCCTACTTCATTGTACCCAAGAAGAGAGGTGGGTTACGACCAATCCTGGACCTGCGCGTCTTGAACCGAACCCTTCACAGGCTTCCATTCAAGATGTTGACAGCCAAACGCATTTTCGAATGTGTTCGTCCGTTGGATTGGTTTGCAGCGGTCGACCTGAAGGACGCGTACTTTCATGTCTCAAATTCTTCCTCAACACAGACCGTTTCTTCGGTTTGCTTTCGAGGGGCGGGCATACCAGTACACGGTTCTCCCATTCGGGTTAGCCCTGTCCCCTCACGTCATCACGAAAGTCGTCGAGGCAGCCCTTGTGCCACTCCGCTAACACGGGGTTCGCATCCTGAACTATCTCACTCTCGCCACCAGGTTTGTGAACACATGGTGCTCCGTCACCTCACCCGATTGGGCCTTCGGGTCAACTGGGAAAAGAGCAAACTCTCCCCTGTGCAGAGGATCTCTTTTGTCGGTATGGAAATCGACTCGGTCGCCAAGTGCGCGCAGCTTACGAGCGTGCGTGCGCAGTCACTGCTGACTTGCCTGAGACAATCCGAGCATAAGAATGTGTATCGAATGTGTCCGAAAGAAACAGTTCTCGGTTCTGTACTGGTGATCAGAGAACTGCTGCAACAACCAGTTCTTGTCTTCTGTTGCAGTAGGTCTGTATGTGATGAGCTTAGAACTGCTGAAACCTTACTGTACAGTAGGCCTATTCTTTTATTTTTTCTGGGTATACTTATTTTATTTCTGCTCTGAACAGAAAAAATGAGACACAAGGTAACCACAAACAGTTTTAAAAAACTTAGTAACTTGTCAATCGGAGTCTGTTGGGCCCCCAGCTTTTGAATTGTGTTGGTTCAAAATAAAATACTCTTCAGAACAAGTTCATCATTTGTGAATGTTTCTCTTAAATCAGAAAACCAGACACGTTTAAAGTTGCATTCAACAATTTTGTCAGGTAATTATGACATTTAACCAATATTTGAGATGTGTGAAACACTATTTGACTGAAATGGTTATCAGAAATTATCTCAAAAACTAGACTAAAATGACGAGACTTTTATTCGACTAAAACTTGACTAACAAAAAAAGATATGTGAATGACTAAATATGGCTAAAACTAACAAGGACATTTGGCACAAGACTAAAACTAAATTAAAAATATGTGATAAAATGAACACTACCACGTGGTGGGGCGGAGTTTGCAATACAAATCCCGCAGACCCATTTCCATAGCATTGGCTCGTTTTCTAATAAGGTGATAGGGCTCTCTAGCGAAACCCCCATTCTGTCAGTCACTGACGTAATGTCTATGTTTGTGAGGGATGTTCACAGGAGGTTATTCGTCTCTTCACTGACACACTGAAGCGGTGGTCCAAACCAAAGTAAACAACTGGATCCCTTCATGAAGGGCTCTTCCACAAGGCCACTAGTGAAGGGAACGGTGGTCACTTCAAGGAAGTAATTTGATCATTTATGGTCATGTGACCCAGTAAATACTCATGATTCGTTTTAAAGCTAGATGGCTGGGGCGTTCGAGTTAACTTACAAACAGAGCAATTCAAGTTTTGTTTTGTTCGTGATTTATTTCACACATTTTTGTCATGTTATGTTTAAATAAGTTTCATAGGTAAGAAATGTGTTAGTTAAAGGTGCCATGTGTATTGTCTGGCAAAAAATCAAGTCATACTCCACATTCCATACCAGATGGGGGCAGTATACCTCCATAAAGTGAATTGGTCTACTCTAGAGTAACAGACGAGAAAACGGCATAGTCTCTATGCTCCGCCCCTACCTTCACAACAACAACCCTAGAGCCGAAGCCTAATAGAGGACGTTTTGCCTCCAGAGGAACGTTGGGTGATGTACATGACATCTTCAAGCTACTCCCCTTCACCTTTACCAGTGAATATGTTCATATTCGTTTTGTTCATATTACATTTTGAGTTGTATATACACATTGTTTGAATTAAATTAATTTGACAGACAGCATTCTGTCAACATCAGACAGCGCACGTGAACCGATCATCTCTAATATAGTAAAAAACATGTACACTGTTGAAAGATACAGTAGGCTACAAATGACCTGTTCGCGCCACAAATTGTTCTCCGTCCTTTAGCGACCGAGTCATTGAATGTGAAACAGCCGGCTGCTGCCGTCAGCGAGCAGCAATATTCAGACAACGAGGGCGCGCGCGCCGCGCTGATACCTCCGTTTCAGTTTCTCGAACCCGCGCAGTGCGGCGGTCAGAACACGGAGACCATTCTGGTGGTAAGGTTGGTTAAGGTTGATATCTCTGCAGCATTATAACTTGACATTTTTTAATGACATCATCGCCCTTATTTCTTCTCATTCTTTTGATGCGTGTAGCTCATTTTTGGGATATTTTTACCTCAATTTTTACACATGGCACCTTTAATGCAGTTTTAAGTTTTAAAGTTGAGAGCAGAGAAATACACTCACACACTTTTTTTGTTTAAAATGTATATTTACTTGCATTTCTGTCGTAAGAAGAGCTATTCAGCTGATGGACGCCGTGCTGTGTTGTCATGGGAACATACCAGGTGAAAATAATGAGGAAATTACGTTGTCTTTCGTTGCTCCCTTCACCAAGTGCCCTGCTCACTCCAAAGTCCCCACTTCAAGAGCATTTCCCTTCGAAGGGAGTAGGGCATAGGGATGCTCACTTCAGAGCACTGTTATGGATTTTTAAATTAATCAACAAACATTTGTTTTTCTTGCAGAAACAACATTCATATGCTTCTAAATGTTTCCAAACTCTTTGGGGAAAACTTGTGACTTTGAATGTGTCCGTGTGTGTGTTTAAATAACAAATATGGGAAATGAAACTAGACAAATGACAGTCAGAAGTCAGAATCTTGTGATTTACTATGAAGTAATCATTAAAACAAAGTTTGCTTTACCTAGTAACAGAAGAGGTTTGCATATGAAGAACCAATCAAATTCATGCCATATATGGCATACCTCTCTATTCTATAAAAACTGTTGTGTCTGTGTTTCCAGGTGGATACTCAATTAAATTTGTCTGAGATCCTCTGGCCTTGCTTTCTTCTTGGGAGATTCTCTGAGTATTGCTCGAGAACTCCCGGCCACGATTAAAGCATTTAGAGGACATTTGTTGAAGTCTGTTTGTCTGCATAGGGGAAATATCTACCACAACGCACACCAACTTTGTTGAAAAAAAAGTAGAACTGAACATGTTCTTAAATGTTTCATTGTTTATTTTTGTTCCGTTTGAAACTCACAAAAGCTATAGCTGTAAAACTATTAGTAATCAGTGAACTTACAACTTGAAAATATTTTCAAAAAAAGTGTCATTTTCATTTAAAATATATACAAAGGTTAGAGGTGAAAGACAAAATCACACACAGCAGGACATCTAAGGCACCCATTACACCTGATATTAACACATGTTTCATATCCAGACAGTCTCTGGAAGTTTTTAGCCGATTTGCATTTGCACTTATACATCAATGCGCCTACATTGTGTTTTTATAGACTCAACGCCACACATATGTTATTTTTCTTTGTTTGATTGGTTTTGTCATATCTTGTTTGGGAAATCATTTCCATGGCGTCCATACTCATGAATATTATTCAACACTGAAACGTGGTTTGGTCACACAAGCATGATGGAAATATCTGATCTGAAGATTCCCAACCGGACTGAAATCTGGAGAGCGTGCAGACGACTGGAGGAAACTCTTCAAAGACCTTTATCAATTACGTTCTGCCCTTCGCTTTCACTGGGTATCGACTCATGCTTTAGTTTCTGCAAAGTAATGCTTAATTAAATTAGGATATTTTGAATTATATGATTTGTATGACCACTGAAACAACATTGGACCAGTTCCAAATCCCAATTTACTTTTGAAATTATACAATTGAACAGCAAATTCAGCAAACAATCTCTTACTCTAAAATGTTGCATAAAGATAAACAATTGGCTTTGACCATTTTTGTTGTTGTTGTAAATATAGCTTTTAAAACTTAAATGCAGCTCTTCATAATTGTTGTTAGTTGCATCAAATGCCTAATTGACATGGTTAGATGAGACTCCTTACATTTAGACTAGTCTGAATAAGACTGGACAATTGTGGTCCATGTAAATTCAGCTGAAAACTGGATTATGCATCTAGTGATTGGCCGATTTTACAATATGTCTAATTTCTTGACATTTGAAGATGTTTTGGAGTCAGTTTAGACTAGAATTCAAAAACATGTAAATTTGATAGTGATGGCTATTGATGATGAGGCTGTGCAGTTTAATAACATTAATAAATAATAGTGATTTTCAATATTAGTGAAGCGTTAGCTCTGTTTAATTCCACCTTGGTGGGATTTCTGTCAAACACATTGAAATGTCTGTGTAAATCCAAACTTTTGAATGCTTGTGTGATTGCTGAGGACATTCCCATCATCCTACAGCTGATGAAACCACTTAAATGAGAAATTCAAGAGTAGAAAAAAAGACTTATAAACATATACTTACTTTGTACATTAAGATTCCAATAACCAGGACTATGAATACTCCCATCAGTATACCCACCACCACCATAGTTATTAGGTGAAATTCTGTAAATAAATAAAAAAAACATGTAAAAGAAATAAAATATAAACAGCAATATTTAAAAAAAAATCTATTTGATAGATTTGCCCAGTGTTATGTAAAAAGGTTATTAGTTCAGCCACAAACGACAATTCTCTCATTAAAGGATAATTCCGGTATTTAACACCTTGAGTCTATATTGTAGTTTGTTTTGGATGAACAAGAGTGGTGGACAACATTTTTTTGACAATGGTTCCTCTCTCGAGTTTTTGACTATAATAGAATTGGCCATGGACCCATTTAACATTGGAGTCAATGGTCATGTCCGAAAATGTCATTAAAACAGCCAATAATGTTCGTTTACAAAACTGTTAAACTCACCGAGTGGTTAGTGGTGTTCGTTGATGATTATAAACAATATATCGTCGCAATATATGATTCCAATCCGTTTATTTTGCTATAGTGGAACTATTTTTTCAGACACTTCACAACCGTGTAACTTCCACTCAATATTTGAATCTGAAGCGTTAGCACACTCCCGACCACTTGATGGCGATAACCGATGTTTATGTCTCGCGGGACACTCACGGTCACAGTCGAGTTCAA
>NC_136895.1:29589740-29727240 GCF_949152265.1 Phoxinus phoxinus | reverse complement strand
TAGGCTACATTCACACTGTCAGTCCAAATCTGATTATTTGTGTATCCAATTGGAATCTGATCTAAAATTATTGACGTTCACACTGTGCATCGCAACTGTTCAGATCCGATTTGTGTGTCCATGCCAGAATATCTGCATCGGTCTCTATGGCAATAAATAAATAAATACGGCAAATACAACAGCAATCGCAATATGGAGTGGTTTGCAATGCAGATGTTGTCTTATTTACAACATGACTTTGTGTAACCGCGCGCTGGACTATGAGGCAGCAGAAACACAGTTGTCGTCTCCGTCGGATTCAAAACACGTCTCCGTTATATTGTCATTTTCTGCTTGTCCGGCACTTTGCAACAACACAACCTTGTTTCTTCAGCGATGTTTCCTATAACAACGTCTAATGTTTACATTTTACGTGGCGTGAGAAAGTCACACAAACCATTCGAAATGCGATCAGAGCGTTCAGACTGAAACGGATTTCCAGAAATGCGATATTAATCATATGAATGTAGCTTGGAAGGTCAGGTATTAATGGACGACGCCGAGTTCACTTGCCAAATAACACATTTTTAAAACATTAGTTTATATTTTAATTAGTTTTACAATCGAAATCTAACGGTTTTAGAAATCCTTTACTAGGTGTCCTACATCACTTTTTAATGGACACCCTGCAGCCAATCAGAATCGAGTATCTAATCTAATCTACCAAACATATTAAAATGTGAGTAAAACGTATGAATGCTTGTGTGATTGCTGAGGACATTCCCATCATCTGATGAAAACACTTGAATGAGAAATAAGAGTAGAGAGACAAATAAACATACTTACTGACTTCATTGCCATTAAAGCACAAATAACCAGGACTACCACCACACACACCAGTTTGTAGTCTTTTGTAGGTTCTTAAAAATAAAAACAAAACACCATTTGAAAACACAATATACAGAAACAGCAATATTAGAAACAACTGAATGATTAAATAAATAATAATCAATACTAAAAATAACAAGTTATTGGTTAGATCCAGGATTATTATCATTAACTATTTGTTTTATTGAAATACAGCTAAAATCAAATTAAATATAAATATGATGAAACTTACAAGTTAATTAGAAACTATCTGAAATAGGTTAAAGCACTAAACTAAAACTGAGCTAAAAAAATTAAACCTAAATTATAAATAAAAACTAATACAAAATTACTAAAACTCAAACAGAAAATATAACAAGAAAACCTCATTTAAAATACGAATACAAAATTATAATAGTGTCATGATCTCTGTGTTAGTCTTTGTTACTTTTGTTTCACTTCCTGTTTTATGTGCCATAGTTGTAGTTTTTCATCTTAATTGATTTGTTCCTTGATTGTTTCTACAGGTGTTTCGTGTTCCCCTTGTTATCCTGACTGCAAGCATGTTTTTCATTTTTTGGCTCAACTATCCCTTTCAACTTGTTAATGTGTGATATTGACTTCATCTATTTGATCAATTTCTTAATGATAGAAACCTATTTGATCAATGTTCCTAGTGTAATTGTACAATCCTATTAGCCAAATGTGGTAAAGATAGGAGAAACATTGTAGTAAGTATATTAAAAAACAAAACCATAAAAAAAGAAGGTTACAGATAATTACTTACATTTATCCATATGATTAACTTAAACATAAACTGTGCTAAGTTTTTGTTTTGATGAAGAAAGTGAAACACCATGACTCATTATAATAGAAAATGGTACCTCTTCTCTTGAAAACCCCTTTCCTTAACTCCAAGAAATACGTCATCCAGTAAACACACTCATGATTGTAGTATCGCTTCAGCAATGTAAACTGTTCGCTGTCATTATTCCACTTCTCCACTGTGGGTATTGCCTGTGGTACGTGTGCAGTGTATCTGCGTTTCCTCAGACGCAGCGTGATGAATTCCTGTCCATCATAAGTGTACCGATCAAACCCATGTGATTCTCCAGTCACATCATCCCAAACACAGCCATAAACCCTCTGATACGTATGAACTCCTGAAGAAAAAAATACAACATTTGCTCTTTTTGTTTAGAGGAGTAGTTCACTTTCAAAAATGTTTTGCTGAATGTCCTCCAAGATGTTCATGTCTTTCTTTCTTCAGTCGAAAAGAAATTTAGGTTTTTGAGGAAAACATTCCAGGATTTTTCTCCAATGGCAACCATCTATCCCAATGTGCAAAAGAAGGTTCAAATGTCCGTCTCAATGCAGCTTCAAAGTCTCGACACGATCCCAGTCGAGAAATAGGGTCTGATCCAGTTAAACCATCGGTCATTTACTAAAAACAAAAAATATATACACTTTTTAACCACAAATGCCCATCTTGTACATCTCTGAGATGGATTATTACGTCATCACGTTGGAAAGGTCACGGAATTAAAAATTAATAAAATAAATAGTAATAAATGAAAACAAAGATGTCGGACGATTTTGAAGTTGGAGGAGAAAATGAGATCCCTACCTTTTCACACCCTATACACCCTACCTTTTTGAACCGGAGTACACAGACAAATAACTTCGATAGATGACGTGAACGTGATGACGTAATGTGTGGCACATCTCAGAGAAGTACAAGACAGGCATTTGTGGTTAAACATTATATATATATATATTTCTTTTTTTAAATGACCGATCGTTTCACTAGATAGACCCTATTTCTCGAATGGGATCGTGTCGAGACTTTGAAGCTGCATTGAGACGGACATTTGATCCTTCTTTTGAACATTGGGATAGATGGTTGCCATTGAAGTCCATTCAGTGTAGAAAAATCCTGGAATGTTTTCCTCAAAAACCTTCATTTCTTTTTGACTGAAGAAAGAAAGACATGAGTATCTTGGATGACATCGGGGTGAGTAAATTATCAGCAACATTTTTTTTGAAAGTGAACTAATCCTTTAATGCACAAGTTAATCTTTGACATTTAAAGGGGTCCTATCATGCCCTTTTATGAAGTCTTGATTTTGTTTTCATGCTTGATTGCTCAAAAAACATTATTACAGCTCCTCTCTCCCCAGTCTGGTTGAACGTGTCGTTTTTTCGAGTCTCTCCTTCCGAAATAAGAAATGTGTTGTGATTGGCAGCGCTTTAGTGCGTGTTCAGGAAATGTCCCGCTCCTCCATAACTGCAAGTTCTTCTCTAATGTAAATATTGAGGATGGCATCAATTTCAAACCAATTCAAGCCATATTCAGACCCTGATAATAGTTACGAACAAAATGATCATGCAGAACGGATTTCATGCACTGACTTTGCAAGCATGGATTTCACAGGATGTTTCAGAGTGGTATGTTTTTTGTATTTTCTTATTCATTATAGATACGATGTTATCCACCATTTAATTGTGAAATTTGTTGGAAAACTAAGGTAATACAAACAGTAATCGATCACAAAACCAGGGTTAATTTTCCTCAGGAGTGGTGAACCATCTTACAAAAGCGTCAGAAAACAAGCTGTTCTCCATAAAATGTGCAGCGCACAGATAAACGTTTGAGTTTTAATGTTCAGGAACAGTGTTTAAAATAAATGTTACACACTAAGTTCGTCAGCCTTAGAAAGGTCAAACAAATTAGTTTTGGAAATGTTGTGGAAAACACTGTCTCTTTGACATAGAGTCAACATTGTCTTCTCTAGCACAGCTCATCCAGACCAGGCCTTGTCCTCTTTTTTGCGTATTCAGTGGGCGGGAATTATTTAAATGATTAACATTATGACTTCATAAGATCTGGAGAAATCACGTTGTAGTCCAAATTAACCGTTTGTTGTAGTTCTTGAAAAGTGGATTCTGTTAAATAAATATCTCCCTTTGGAGGGACTTTGAGCTTTGTAACCCTGCAGATCTTTTTTATGCTCAAACAGCAACATTACACAAAGTTGAAAAAGTGGAAAAGCATAATTGGACCCCTTTAAAATGTATCATGTACATGTACAAAATGTAAAATGTAAAATTAGCATTTTCTCTCACCATGTGTCTGATTGAATCGCTTCATTAGAACATGAATGTTGTTTCTGTAGATCTGCTGTACTTGTTCTCTGATCTCAGTATCTTTTCCCCACATGTATTTATATTTAAAGTCCTCCATCCAGTCCTGTCTGGGAATCATCTTCTTTATGATACTGTCATAATAATCCATCTGATGTCCATCCAGTGTCGTTACAGCAGAAAACTCTGGAGTTCCTGCAGCCGTCTTTCCATTTATTCCAGTGTATGTGGTGATAAACCTGTGTATCTCTGAAAAAACATTGAACAAACAACACAAGACATAAAGCTATCAAAAACATGATTCAACACCATATACAGTGTCATAAATCAAATTACTAATTTGAGTATCCAAATGAATATTATTTAAATTTGAGACACTAATCCCACTGAAATTCTTGGCTTACTTTTAATATTCATGATTAATACTTTTAATACTCATGATTTTCTGTCAGTTTAACACACGGAAGTAGTTGAAGGCCTTGCATGACATTTAAATGACTTTACGAAATGATTCTCACCTGAGTAAACCGAAGGTATGAAGATGAAGAAAATGATGAACTTCTTCATTATGGATTAAAATTAATGTATTTGACCCGCACTTCTTTATTTGTAGTCGTCAAAGAGCGCTGTAAAACACTTTAGCCTTTGCTACATATGAATCAACAGGAAAAACATGCTACTGAGCGAAGCGACAACCTGTGAGTAAAAGTTTCCTCCCTACACTTCCGTATTGAGACGGTTCCTCTAGAGCTGCAGTGACGTCAGTTCAGTAACCGGTTTTACCTGTTGACTCAGATGTAGCAAATGCTAAAGAGTATTTACAGCGCTCTTCGACGACTACACAAAGAATTGTGTCTCAAATACATGGATTTTCATCCATAATGAAGTTGTTCATCATTTTCTACATCTTCATACCTTTAGTTTACTCAGGTGAGAATAATTTCGTAAAGTAATTTAACCGATTAATTCTTACTTCATAAGTCCTTCATCTAGGCTACTTCCGTGAGTTGAACTGACAGAAAATCATGACATGTTTTTAATCTGATCTTTTCTCAAACATTTTTCTTATAATAACCAGGCTAGAACTAGGTAACAGATTTAGTGCTTGCCGTTTCCGTCGTGAACTGAAAAGCAGGATTTTGTTTTGTTGAAGCTACACTGAAATAATTTCAGTATTTTCCATTGATGTGTGTTTATTTCCTGCAGGCAGGTCAATTTTAATGGCAAAACTATAACAAAACTGAGAATAGTCCTATAAGAATGACTAAAGTTATGCACATTTTAATTTTAAATTAAAGAAAATGCTTCCTGTGCAGGTCTAGATGTGCCATGGTTCTGTGAAAGATAGATATGTGCTAAAGTGTTGATTTACATGAAATTTGGCATGAAACTGAAGTTGCGCTAGTCTTTTCTTCCCTATTGTGTCGTATATCCGAGTAATACGGCTTCTGGAATAAGAACAAATGGAGGGCAATTAAAGATGGCAAGGCACATGACTTTAAACAACAATATTGTAGGACATTGTATCATTGCATTCGGACCGAGTGCATGATTAGACGAAAAATGTTTTGGTCCTGAGACTGCCACAGAAGATATGTGTAAATGTTTTTAAATATTTATTTACCAGTTTGAGAACTGTTGTTGAGTTGTTGAATGTGTGTTCAATATTTTTCAGAGTTGCACACCTTCATGGCCGCTTACACTGGCCAGACGGCTGCAGGAACTCCAGAGTTTTCTGCTGTAACTACACTGGATGGACAACAGATCGATTATTATGACAGTATCACAAAGAAGCTGATTCTCAAACAGGACTGGATGAAGGAGTTTGCATCTAAAGACCAGTGGAAGAAATACACTGAGATCAGAGAAGAACTACAGCAGATCTACAGAAACAACATTCATGTTCTAATGGAGACATTCACTCAGTCACAGGGTGAGTAAAAATACATTATTACACAGCTCTCTGAAATGCTTGATTCTGATTGGTCAGTCATGACATTCTAAGGTCAGTTATTCCATGATAATGACCGTCGTCAATAACAATGTATATAGAGCACAACAGTCTGGTTCTGGAAGTAAAAACTCCATTCATTTTCTCCATAGTGAAATAGATTTTTAATGATAACTTTAAAGACAACCTGACTGTGAGCTACGAGTTTGTTTTTACTGGTATTTGCTTCTGCTGAAGCCGCCAGACCGTGGTGAAAAACAACATTACCCATGATGCTGTACAGAAAACTCAAGTCCATTCAAGCAAAACGCACCAAACGATCTCTTTAGCTCCGCCCACTCCCATGAAGAAATGCTAATGAATAATTGAGTCGATCTCTATGCTCTTAAAATACTGAAAGATTTGAATACGTATATATATGCATATTTTGCAATAAACTTAAAATATATAGTTTTTATACATATACTGTAGGCTATATAATCAATTTTTAAATGAGTACTTTTATGTTTCTCCATATTGATTTGATTTTGCTGTTCGCGATGCCTAATTTTTTTCGATTTTCAAATCCTTTTTTTGTTGTTGCTTCAAATAAAAACTTGTCATTAATTACTTGATTGGGATTGAAACTAGAGGTCTGCATATTTTGCGCCGCGGGATTCAATTTCCGACTAAAACACGGTAGCAGTCGGTAACTCTGGTGTAATTTGAACGGGAGCGGTCGGTCATTCAATATCACGTTCCTTAAATAACAATAACATGTTCAATATCACATCCTTTCAGAACAGCATATCTTCGCTTTACTTAATCTTAATCTTATCGACCACCCGGTATACAGCCTGCCCTGCACTCAGGACCGTTATGCACGCGCTGCACGCATCGCATGGACCAGTTCTTTTTGGGTCATGCATTGTATTGGCGGGGTCTGTGCGTGCAGCATGTGCATAACTGTCCTCATATCCATCCTGCTGCTTGCGGGCGGGAGCGGGACATAATATCACAGATCACGGGCGGGAGCAGGACTAAAAATTACAAATCTTTGCGGGAACGGGCGGGAACGGGACTGAACATTGTGTCCCGTGCAGGTCTCTAATTGAAACGACATGGGGGTGCCATGTCGTTTCAATCCCTTTTGCTCATCTTCGGAACACAAATGAAGATATTTTTGTTGAAATCTCAGAGATTTCTGTACCTCTGTTGACAGTCTAAAAAACTACAACTTGCAAACCCCAGAAAGGTAGTAAAGACATCATGAATTTAAGCTAATTCATATGACTCCAGTGGTTTTATGGCTAAAATTGAGAACAAATCCATTTAATTATAGAGACATCAGTACTGGCATCAGTGAGACTGGCCCTCATTCATAGTGCTTTTGCAAAAAGATGCCATTAAACAAATATTTAAAATATACTTGTTACAGTTTGGTGTGTACGCACGAGTGATTTTATTTGGTGCATTCACGGGGTTTGACGCAAATTCACGTTTGACGCTCGAGTTGAAATTTTTTAACTTTGGCGTCAGTTCGCGCCGCGTTAAC
The DNA here is from genome assembly GCF_949152265.1 of Phoxinus phoxinus. NCBI lineage: Eukaryota > Metazoa > Chordata > Actinopteri > Cypriniformes > Leuciscidae > Phoxinus > Phoxinus phoxinus. The sequence goes on along the minus strand of NC_136895.1, from coordinate 29,719,765 downwards.
CAATCAGGAGCCTGCTTGCTGCTGTCACGTGGTGAAGTGATAAACGGGGGCAGGCCCACTTTTCAGTTTATAATGTTATTTTATATGTTCGGCCTCAATAAATTATTTTGTAATAAGACTAAATGCCTGGTGTGGTTCTAATGTACAACAAAGCAAATCTTTTATCACATAAAAAATTTATTTTGTATTGAATGCTATTTATTCCATATTTAAATCTAGATTATATGAAACATTATTATTCTAATGTAAAGACAACCAACATACTTTAGTGTATAAGAACAGTTTGTGTCTGGACAGTGTTGTGTGAGAGAGAAAAATCACAGGACAGGTTAATTACTTTTGGAGGCTGGCTCCATTTATCATCCAAACAAAAATAAATGATTGATTAGGTGGGTGAGGATGAGGGTGATCCTCGCTCCGATGCGTGTTACCGGTAGCTCGCGACACCAGTTATAAAAACACTTGTCTGCTGCTGAAAGCGGCCGTCACACAGGCACAGCTGCTAGCACAGACAGACAACCGCCTAGCACTTGACCCTCCAACAAGAAGCGGATTTCGCCTCGGACGCGCGTCAATTCCGCTTCAAACGCTTGCTTTTTATGCACGTCCTTTTCGCTTTGGACGCGCGAAAGGATTCAAAATGTTCAAGCGTCCAAGTAGACGCTAGATAGACACTAGTAGACAATAGACGCTAATTTTATGCTCTATTCGCGTTTGGTGTGAACGCAGCATAAGAATACTTTCTTAATGTTGTTTCTACAATATTTTGGAGATTCAATGTGAATCTATTACAACATAAAAATATATTAAAACCTTTAATGGTAGGTGCGATTAATTATACAGCAAAATGTGCGATTAATTAATATCTTTTTAATCGATCGATTGAATTGATTGACAGAATTTTCATTTTTGGTTGAAGTAACCCTTTAAAGAAAACGTTTTTGAAATATCTATGGGAGAAATTAATGGTAAAAATTCCTACAATGGAAGTCAATAGGGTCCATTAACTGTTTGGTTACCAACATTCTCAAAATATCATCTTCTGTGTTCAGCAGGTCAGTATGAAGAAATTCATACAGGTTTGAAACAACTTCAGGGCGAGTAAATTGATCTGAAGTGAACTATTCCTTTAAAAAAATAATATCCCTCTCTATCTCTTTCAGGAGTTCATACGTATCAGAGGATGTATGGCTGTGAGTGGGATAATGAGACTGGAGACTCTCATGGGTTTGAACAGTACGGTTATGATGGAGAAGATTTCATCTCACTGGACCTGAAGGAGAACAGATACATCGCATCTGTACAACGGGCATTTCTCACAGCGCTGAAGTGGAATAATGACAGAGCACTGCTTGAATTTCTGAAACATTACTACAATCATGAGTGTGTTTACTGGCTGAAGGAGCTCTTGAAGTTCAGTAAAGATGCTAACAGGATAATAGGTACTTTGTTGTTTAGAAATTTACTTTGTTCACCAAGTAGATCATTTATATACATATGAAGTAGGGATGCACCGATACCGAATAATGACAGAACACAGCTTGAAAACATTAAACAATACTTTGAACATGAGTGTGTTTACTGGCTGAAGGAGATCTTACATTCGCCTAAAGCTACTTTTAAGAAAGCAGGTACAGTACCAGAGTTACCAGGACAGACAGATGATCATTTATTTCTTGCATGTGCAGATCCAGATAAACCATGTTTTAACAGACAGCTTGATAAATCTATGCAGGTCAACTTTAGAGAATGTTAAACTGTGATAAGTAGAAAGTGTGTGTGTTTCTTTCTCCGTTCTCAGTTTTGTTCCCTGTTCTGTGTTTACTTCTAGATCCTCCTAAAGTGTCTCTGCTGCAGAAGAACCTTGAAGATTATGTGGAGTGTCACGTCACAGGCTTTCTCTTCAGAAACACAAGCATCTTGTGGAGGAAGAATGGACAAGCTATGAGTGATTCTAGTAACTTGGTGGAGTCTGGAGACACACTACCAAATGAGGACGGGACCTTCCAGAAGACTGTTACCCTGTATGTCCTTCCTAACAAATGGAAGAAGGACCAGTACAGCTGTGTGGTCGAGCACAAGAGTTTGACTGAGACAATCCAGAAGATTCTGACTGAGGATCAGATCAAGAGGAACAGTAAGTTTAAACATGGTTCATTTTTCTACCCTTACATTTAACTTATTTTAGGGGCTAAACACTGACAATGAGAACGGCTTCACTTTTTTCTGTTTTTGTTTTTAGGTTTGTTTTGTTGTTGTTGTTTGGTGTTTTCGACCATATTATTCATTATGTTTCTCTGTGTGTTCTAGAATCTGCATCAGATGCTTCATATATTATCCCAGTTACTGTTTTACTGATTGTTGGACTGATCGCACTGTTTGGACTGTTTGTACTTTGGAAACTCTGGAAGAAACTCAAACGTTGTAAGTACTAATGACCTGTTGTGAGATATAATTCCTATCATAAGTGCAAATGTTCTACATACGTGTCTGTGTGTGGCGGTACACTGAAGAAGAGTGCAGTGTGTGTGAACCTGTTGCTGTTTTATCAGTTCTGTCATGTTTTTATTCTCTAAAATGATCAACCTATAAGAATTCTGTTGTGTGTGTGTGTGTGTGTGTGTGTGTGTGTGTGTGTGTGTGTGTGTGTGTGTGTGCGCGCGTGTGTGTGTGTGCGTGCGTGTTTGTGTGTGTGTGTGTGTGTATTGATAGTGTTCTTTAAATTTAATTGAAGCACCTCCGTTTATCTCTCTGCACAGGCTACAAGAAGATCAACTGTGAGAAATCTAGTACCTCGTCAGAACATGTACTGTCTCAGGCTCTGGTCTCCACTCCCTCTCCCTAATGTCCGTCCCCTTCAGAAGCCTGTGATTTGTCAGTGAGCGGCTCCCTTCACAGAGAAGAACAAAATCACTCTCCAGAAGCTTCACCTTCACAGTTCCTCACCGGTGGAACGACGACCGGGACCTTTTATGAAGACCCAGAAACATCTAAAGACCTTTAAAGACTCTTTTCCATGAGCATTCAACTACACAACATCTTCGTTATACTTTTACCTTTACTTCCATCTCTAATCTTGACATTTTTGCATTTCTTTTAGAATGAATCACTTTAGCTGCTTTTCTACCGTTGGGCCAAACCATTCACTTTGCTTGACCGTTCTAGCCGGTACAAATACAGTATGATTTAATTTTCCACTGTGGTGCTGATAACAGAGCTCTTTACAAATAAACAATGTGTCAGTTGTTGACTCAGTTTGGCTTGAGAACGGTTTGTAATCGTGTCGAACCAATCTCAAGTGGAAATAAAACCATAACAATTTCTTTCCGTTCTTAGACCCGTTCAGTCCAAAGATGGAAAAGCTTTTTTTGTTGTTTTCCTCATTTGTTGCTTTGAATTTTCCAAATGAGAAAAAATTAAAATATTTTCTTAATTATAATTGTCTTAATTATATTACTTAATGTGCTTTTTTATTTTTATATATAACCTAAAATTCCCATTCTGTTGAAAACAAAGTCCTACAAATCTTTACTAAAAAACAATGTTTTTAGGACTGTCAATAGATTAAAATAATTAATATCGATTAACTACAAAAAAATTATTACAATTTTTAATTTGCTGAATTTTGCCTCTAAATAACAAGTAATAAGTTATTAAAATATGAGCCAATATAATTTGTACCATTTTTATCAGAGTACATTTTCTCAATTGGATGTTTATATGTTTCTGCACATATTTAGTAATTATATGTGTAAGTACTATATATATGTGCTTTATTTCCTGTGGAAATATATGTATATATTTATTTCTGTGTTCTGGATTCAATGATCAGTTTACGTTTCCTCAGTCTAAAGGTTTCTCATTGGAAAGCACTTGTTGATCTTGTGCTTTAACAGCATAAAAATGTTTGACGACCTGTGATCAATCATCATGTATTCACATTTTGTTTCATCACGTTTGTACATTTTGTATCTTTCCTCATTTTGTGCTCTATTAAATAATAAACACATATACTGTGCTCATTTTTGAACGAGTTCAGTCTCTGTCATTAATCTATACATATTAGTTTTAATAGAGATCACTTAATAGAGATTCTGACTAAATGTGTTTTATGGTTTATGCTACACAGATTTGACCTCATACATGTCAACTATGGCACTTGCATATAATTCTTGATATGCAAGACTTAATCTCACATTTAATGATCTAATAAACTAACACCAGACTGTAGATTATGGATCTGAGTTCTTACAGTTACACTATCGGTCAAAAGTTTTGGATCGGTTGTTTTTAAAAGTCTCTTCTGCTCACCAAGGCTGCATTTATTTGATTAAAAATACAACAACAACAACAAAAACAGTAATATTGTTAAATATTATGACAATTTAAAATAACTTTTCTATTTTAATCTATTTTAAAATGTAATTTATTCCTGTGATCAAAGCTGATTTTCAGCATCATTACTCCAGTCTTCAGTGTCACATGATCCTTCAGAAATCAGTATAATATAACTATTTGATGCTCAAGAAACATTTTTAATTATTATCATATCAATGTTGAAAACATTGTAAAACATTTTTTCCAGGATTCTTTGATGAATGGAAAGTTCAAAAGAACAGCATGTATTTGAAATAGAATCCTTTGTAACATTATAAATGTCTTTATTGTAACTTTTGATAAATTTAATTCATCCTTGATGAATAAAAGTATTGATTTCTTTTATTTATTTCCCCCAAAAAATTTAATAAAAATTCTTACTGATCCCAAACTTTTGAACGGTAGTGTTTATTGTTACAAAAGCTTTATATTTCAGATTAATGCTGTTCTTTTGAACTTTCTATTCATCAAAGAATCCTGAAATAAATGTAAAAAAATTCAGAAAGCGCAAGCATTGATTCAAGAAGAAGCGCCTCGTCCCAGCGTGCCTCGCTTTCTCCATCACAATCCCCTTCGCCGTTCCTGTTTACTCAGGCGGACCAGCGCCCCTCCCAGCAAGCAGGGTCTCGTCTCCTTCGGCGGATTGGACGAAGAAGAGCTTGATGACAGACTCTCCATTGCAAAGTCTGAAGAAGAGTGGTCGGGCTCGGCGTAGACCCCACCCTTCTCTCCCGATCGAGTGCTAGTGTGGCCAGGACTAATTCGGACGCAGAGATGCTTCGCATCCTCACCGTTGCTGTGGCGAATCTGGGCCTCGCCCGAGGAGCCTACTAAAAGCCAGTTGGATGGATGGTTTCTGCCCAGGCGCCAGCAAGGCCCCCCGTCACAAGCTCTCCTCTGTCGATGGCGCAGCGGAAAAGGGACACGAGAAGCTGCCGAAGAAGCGCTCGCCGCTCATCTCTGCCCGCCCACTGCTGCTGGATGGAGAGCTAGAACAGTTCACCCATCCAAGCCCTGCCGAAACACCTCAGCCCTCGCTGGACGCGACTTTACAGCTTCCGGCCAGGCTGCTTCGGCCCTGCACACCATAGCGGTGTTGCAGGTATTCCAGGCCAAGCTTCTCCAGGCTATGGACAAGTCGGGCCCGGATCCTGAGGCGTTTAGAGACCTACGCAGCGCCACGGACTTAGCACTGCGCGCTATAAAGGCAGAGGTAAGGCTAACCTGATCGTGGTCGAACACCATCTTTGGTTAAACCTCAAGGACATCAAAGAGGCGGGCAGGATGGCTTTTCTCGACTCGCCAGCACCGGTCTCTTCGGCTCAGCTGTTAAAGCAGTGGTCTTCACTATTTTGTTCATGAGAGCCGCACAAATAGGACAAAGTCAGTAGGAGAGCCATTTTTACCGCAAAGTATACAAAGTTACATCCAGTCATAAAAAACATGTCTGCTTATCAATCTGTCACCCCTGAACATACAATATGCAATGATATATATACAAAAGGGTGGGGGAAAAAAACACTCTTTATGATTTACCAGTCAAACTTGTACCAGTCAAACTGAGACAAAATTATTTCCCTTAATAAAAATTAAAAAGCAGGATTTTTTTCTACATTAGCCCACAGTCCTCCTAGTAGCCCCCTTCTGGAAGACCCAGGTATGGTTCCCAGAGCTGGTGCAGATGGTGGACACAGCACCCCTGGCCTGTACCAATGAGGAATGATCTCCTCACGCATGCGAACGGGACTTTTTGGCACCCTTGCCCCGACTTGTGGGCCCTCCATGTGTGGCCCCTCAACGGGTATCCTGGAACCTCCCAGAGAGAGTCCTGAATACTATCACTGAGGCTAGAGCGCCGTCTACGATGCTCTGAAGTGGTCGGTGTTCACCAGCTAGTGCACAGCTAGGGATCTCGACCCCCAGTCATGTGAGGTATCAGTGGTACTTTCTTTCCTTCAAGAGCTTTTGGACACGGGACGATCCCCCACCACGCTCAAGGTATATGTGGTGGCCATAACAGCCTACCATGCTCCCGTGGCTGACCAATCACAAGGGAAAAGCGACCTTGTTGTTTGCTTCCTCAAAGGGGCCAGAAGGATGAACCTCCCTCAACCCCCTTCTATGCTGGCATGGGACCTCTCCATGGTCCTTCGGGCCTTGAAGGGTCCCCCGTTTGACCCGCTTCAGTCGACTGACCTTATGCCACTTTTGCTGAAAACTGCTCTCCTGTTGGCCCTGGCATCAGTTAAGCGAGTGGGCGATTTGCAGGCGCTCTCCATGGGCGCTTCCTGCCTGGAGTTTGGGGTTGGTGAGTCTAGAGTCACCCACAAACCGAGGCACGGCTACGTACCTAAAGTGCTCTCAACTCCGTTCAGAGCGCAGGTTATCAGGTTATCAGCGCTTCCCCCCCTCGGAGAACGACGGGGGAGACTCATTTGCTCTGTCCCATCAGAGCTCTCAAAATCTACCTGGGGCATTCTGCACCGTTCAGGCAGTCGGAACAGCTCTGTGTGCTTCGGCGGCCGCACCAAAGGGTTACCGGTCACGAAGCAGAGACTATCGAGATGGATAGTGGACGCCATTTCTCTGGCATACGCCTCGGTGGGCCAGGAGTGTCCCCATAGGTGCTAGAGCCCATTCTGCAAGAGGTATGGCCTCTTCGTGGGCCTGGTCCAGTGGTGTACCGATTGAAGACATATGTGCGGCGGCCGGCTTGTCCTCACCGTCCACATTTGTTAGGTTCTATAATTTGGAGGTACCCTGCTTACAAGCTTGAGTCCTCTCAGTATAATAAGTTCGACCTGGCGGTCGTCCGGTCTTATCAGTCTAACATGGTTTACTGTCCATAAGCACAAATCTGTCCTAGGAAGTAATACTGTTCATATGAGTGAGCCTGGCCTCTGGAGGCTCCAACTCTCATTTATGTCATAAGGACGGCTGTTGATTCATATCCCTGTCGGGAACTTTTATTAATGGCTCGTGTCTTACTGTGAGCCTTGGGTTGTTGCCCTATAGGCTCCAGTATGGGATTGAGTCAGTTGCTAACAGTGCAGCGTTTTACATTGTTTCCCCACTGCGTCTTAGCTACGCAATACGAAGTGACCGTTCTCGAAAGGGAACGTACTCGGTTACTAACGTAACCTCGTTTCCCTGAGAGTAGGCCTGCCGCACTATTGCACTCTGTCAGGGGTTTCACTTCAGTTGATTTAACCTGATGCTATGGCGAAATGGTGGGCTCTTATAGCCATAAGCCACACCCATTCTGGCGGGCTCTGACGTGATTGGCGCTAAGCTGCCTGATTGGTTCGCGCATCTGAGCCGCCTCGCCATAGGATGTGCAGTTGCCGCAGCACAGCCAATGGGTGAGCTAGACGCTCTGCTGGTGTCTGCTGTGCAGCTGCACTGCGTTTTAAAATATAGGCTTCAATATTCTCGAGGAAAGGAGTTTCCCCACTGCATATTAGCTACGCAATACTTGTTCCCTACTCTCAGGAAACCGAGATTACGTTAGTAACAGAGTATGTTTTGTTTTGCTTGTGATATATTTAACACATTTTCGTAATGTTATGTTGAAATAAGTTTCATATGTAAGAAATGTGTTAGTTAAAGATAAGACGTCAAGTTTAATAGTTCATAGCAGAGAAATACACTCACACAAACATAATGCATATTTTAAAAACTGTTTTTGTATAAAATGTATATTTACTTGCATTTCTGTCGTGAGAACAGCTATTCAGCTGATGGACGCTGTGCTGTGTTGTCATGGGAACATCCCAGGTGAAAATAATGAGGAAATTACATTGTCTCTCGTTGCTCCCTTTACCAAGTGCCCTGCTCACTCCAAAGTCCCCACTTCAAGAGCATTTCCCTTCGAAGGGAGTAGGGCATAGGGATACTCACTTCAGTTTGTAATTTGCCCATGATCTCACTTGTTTCTGCTTCTCCTGTGTTTTGATCAGGAGATTCTGTACTCTTTCAGAAGAAGCGTAATACTGAATAACCACCGTATAACAGTGAAAACACAGAGAATTCCGTCAATGGCGGGGAAAGTTAATATAATTAACTTGATGTAGCAGAATTAATATTACAATGAATTAACCTGTTCATCCAGCGAACACCCAGTAATGATCGTCTGTGAACTATATATATATATATATATATATATATATATATATATATATTTTTTTTTTTTATACTGGATACAGTGCTACTCAAAAGCTATGTAGCTGTGCTCGCATTTGTGGAGAGACTTTGCAAGCAAGGATCACAGAATCAATACTCACATGAATGTGAAAAAAAAATTGATTTAAATCACAAACACATCACTAGTCTAAACATACATATACACACAATCACGCATACATGGGTAAAATGGAAAGTGAAAGTTAATGAATGAAACGGAAATGTCAATGTAACCACACATAACAGTCAGTAAACCACCTGAACAGAACAAGAGGTCTACAGCTTATACTAATCCTCTGTTTAGTTAGTTGAATGTATAAAATACTTGCAATTCCTTTGCTGTTCTTCAATTATTTCAGGTTGAATGAAGAGATCGCAAACTTAGGGCTGGTTGTAACTTGAGGCCCCTTCGACTGCGCACCAGGGAAAAGTCCCGCCGCCGGACTGGATCTCCTGATCTCCAAACTTTTATTTTCCCCACACGAACAGCAACCAGAAGAAAAAAGAAGAGAGGTGGCTGCAGGGCCGTATTAAGACAGTGTGGTGCCCCTGGGCACCATACATCAAAAGCCCAAAAGCCCCTGAAATATCACATGGTCCTAAGTATTCAGACCCTTTGCTGTGACACTCATATATTTAACTCGGGTGCTGTCCATTTCTTCTGATCATCCTTGAGATGGTTCTACACCTTCACTTGAGTCCAGTTGTGTTTGATTATACTGATTGGACTTGATTAGGAAAGCCACACACCTGTCTATATAAGACCTTACAGCTCACAGTGCATGTCAGAGCAAATGAGAATCATGAGGTCAAAGGAACTGCCTGAAGAGCTCAGAGACAGCATTGTGGCAAGGCACAGATCTGGCCAAGGTTACACAAACATTTCTGCTGCACTTAAGGTTCCTAAGAGCACAGTGGCCTCCATAATCCTTAAGTGGAAGAAGTTTGGGACGACCAGAACCCTTCCTAGAGCTGGCCGTCCGGCCAAACTGAGCTATCGGGGGAGAAGAGCCTTGGTGAGAGAGGTAAAGAAGAACCCAAAGATCACTGTGGCTGAGCTCCAGAGATGCAGTCGGGAGATGGGAGAAAGTTGTAGTAAGTAAATAAGATTCTCTGGTCTGATGAGACCAAGATAGAACTTTTGGCCTTAATTCCGGTATGTGTGGAGAAACCCAGGCACTGCTCATCACCTGTCCAATACAGTCTCAACAGTGAAGCATGGTGGTGGCAGCATCATGCTGTGGGGGTGTCATGCAGGACGACTGGTTACAATCGAGGGAAAGATGAATGCGGCCAAATACAGGGATATCCTGAACGAAAACCTTTTCCAGATTGCTCTGGACCTCAGACTGGGCCGAAGGTTCACCTTCCAAAAAGACAAGGACCCTAAGCACACAGATACAACATGAAGGAGTGGCTTCACAACAACTACATTTACATTTACATTTATGCATTTGGCAGACGCTTTTATCCAAAGCGACTTACATTGCATTATCCTATACATTTATACATAGGTATGTGCAATCCCCTGGGATCGACATCGGCATTAGGGGGCAGTGCCCCCCCAGATGACACAATGTGTCCCCCTAATCATATGGTCATTCTGCAAACTTACTATTGAGAGCAAAAAAAGTATTTACGTATTCCATAACGAAACGTCTTCAGCAGCATTTAGCTCACAGGAGCACTAATCTCTGTAACTATAAATAACACATTGTCTTCAGAAATATAATTCGGAAATTAGTCGGAGCGCTTGTCGAATTTCCGTATTCATTTGCCTGCTAAAAATAGCCTACTGTTTCCGCGTTTTAAAAAAATAAGGTAATTTTTCTCAGAATTGTGTGAAATAAACTCAAAATGGCAAATTATAAAGTCAGTCGCGTGATATATAGTCGCATTTGCGTGTTATAAAGTCAGAAATGTTAGATAAACTCACAATTGTGGGAAATCTATGTCAGAATTATGAGATAAACATTTTTTTTATTTATTTTTTTATTCGGTTGCGAAAACAGGCTTCCATATGCTTCTGATTGCTTTTAGAGGGAAAAGCTGTCTATAAATGCGGGTCTAGGATTAGTTTTCTTCGTAATAAAAGAATATTGGCGAAACTCCAGTGTTTTGAGCGGTGAGTGGATTAGTTCTACGCGCAAATCCTCACGTTATAATAAGCAGTTAGGCTATGTAAATAAGACATTATTGTAAAATAAAGTTGTTTAACCGCTTTTTAATGATATAATAAAATGAGTGCTCTTTGCGAGCTTTCTGCCATGCCAAATCCTGCATAACCTATAGTAAATGTTTTTAAAGGGGAAGCGCATATCCTCATGGTGTTGGTTCACCCGCTCTGCCTATGATCAGAAACTTAATATTTTGTGTTTTGGTGTTGTTTTAATATAGAATTTGGTCAATTTCAGTTATATTAGACTAAATACGTGATGTTTTTGTTTTGGTGACATAAAAAAGTGTCGGCCCTGGTCTGAATTAGGACCATGTGATATTTCAGTTTATCTTTTTTAATAAATGTGCAAAAATGTCAACAATTCTGTGTTTTTCTGTCAATATGGGGTGCGGTGTGTACAATAATGGGGAAAATTTTTTACTTTAAATGAAATTTAAGGGGGTCTGAATACTTTCTGTACCCTAGTTATGTTATACATGCATACATACTGTGTGTATATATATCATTACTTCTCTTCCTTTAAAACCAAATAACTGACTTCTTGTTGCATCGCTGCATCAATGGGAAGAAAATTACAATAATAAAATGAAGTTCCAAGTGCCCAACCAAAGGGAACGCTAATCACCATAATGGCGACATTTTAGGAAAATCAACATCAATTTATGAAGTCAGCTTATGTGATGTTCTCTCAATTTTTTTAATTGTATTGACAATTCAACATTCAAGATGACTTTGGGAATTGAGTCAATGCAAATGCAAAAGTGGAGGAAATGAGTCCATTAAGAATTTCCACGCCTCAAAAACCAAACTCAAACCAATCAATTAATCGTAACTTGGGTTTTATGAGTAAACAAAGCATAGTGAATAGTATAGATTACTAGATTTTTACAATTAAAGGGACAATGTGTATCTTTTTAAGTTTTTTATTAACTAAAATCAATGTCTTTATTCATAAACATTTTCTCAATGGTGTACAATTACCTCTCCCAATGATCCGACTTATCCTCATACGCGAAGAATTTCTTATCTTTATTTACATGGGACGGGTAAGTCCATGGAGGCTTCCATGTCGTTCCTCAATCTTGATCTATAATAGCAGAGAGGGACAAAAAGCACTAGCCTAGCTCAACGTGTTTCCACAGCACGTGTTTGTTCAGCGCCGGCGTCACAACAAGGAGAGAGGCGTAATGCGAGACACGGCCCCGGTAAATTTGAAAGGTTGCACTGCACGGTACTTCATAATTCAGGATCACTTATGCCGAGCCACAGGAGAAATGCCAAAATTTTAATTAAAAGGAAACGTGACCGGCCAATTCAAAAACCGAGGGTAAAGAACGGGATAGCTTTACCCAGGTAGACTTTGAAAGGGACTCTGAAGTTGCCTGCTTTCTTCTCGACGGGTAAGACAATGTTACGGTCTAAATTACACGCTTTTTTTTTTAATTGCTTGGTTGTGTAATATAGGCAGCATAACAGTAGAACATGTAGCGTATAGCCAAACTCGACGAAGGGCTATTGTTGTCATCGCTTCCTGGTACATAACGGCTACCGTAGTTGCAACACACATTTGAAAAGCGAGGAGCTAGAGAGCACTATTCGTTTGAATGCAAAATACAATTTCACCACTAGATGGGAGTAATTAGAAAGTAAAGCTAACTAAAAAGTGTAAGTTAGAATCACTGTTGGATTTTACAGTCAGTGCGTAAATAAATTATAAATAAGGTGATAGCCAATGCATCAGGTGGTGTGGTGTATTATTTAAAGGTACAGCGCGCCCAAAAATGAAAACTGTCATCATACTTACCATCATGTCAGTCCAGGTGTGATGTTTAAAAGTCTTCAGGGTAAAAGGCAAATGCAGCAATTTATCTGAGATTATCAACAAGAAAACTATACTAACATATTTGTGATTGATACAACTTTAAGTGCATGAAAAAGACTCTGGACCGGTCATTCCAGTATAAATACCAATATAAACTCATAAACGGTAATCTGCATAATACATTCATGCCGTGGTGTTTTCTGAAAAGTCATACCGCATTTATTGGTGTGGACAAAAGCAATGTCAAAGATAAGACTGATAATAAAGAACTCATATACTGAACACATACCAAACACATATCTTACTAACTTAATATATAAACTAACATAAACTGAACATATAAACTAACTTAAATGCCAACATACTCATATAATGAGAAAATCATTGACTTTTGAACATTAATGAGAACAGATATAAAATCCTGTTTCGTTTTTTGATCATTTTTTTTTATCTCGGGATACTGAGAAAAAAAAATTGTGAGAAATAAAGCAATAAAATAATGAAATATTTACTAAATAAAATAATTTTTCAATTTTGCATGCAAGATATTAACTTTTAAAAAAAATAGAAATTAGAGACAAAAATATCACAATTTCAAGATACTATTTCTAAATTTGTACACATTTACAAACTTTTACTATGTTCATCTTTATATTTTCTTACGTACAAGTTTTATTTAAAAAAAAGAACTGCACATATTCTGAAATGTTACAGTGTTTATTTTGTTAACCGTACAAAAGCTGTCAAACTATTAGTAATCAGTGAACTTACAACTTGAAAATAAATAAACTATACATTAACAAAAAATTGACTATCATTTAAAATATATACAAATCCGAGTACAACATCAATTACACAGTCTATTACACATATTAACAAGATTCATATCCAGACAGTCTCTGAATGTTTTTTTTTTGGGGGGGGGGGGGGGGGGGGGGGAGTTCATGACGTCCATACTCATGAATATTAATCAACACTGAAACGTGTCCCACAAGCATGCTGGAAATATCTGATCTCCCTCATCCTGAAGATTCAAAACCGGACTGAAATCTGGAGAGAGTGCAGACGACTGGAGGAAACTCTTCATAGTTGTTTGTCGGAGTAGGTCACTTCTTGAGTAGATACCCGCTTATACCTGATGACTCGTTTCTGCAAAGTAATGTTATAAATATGAATTAAATAAGGCTATTTTTTAATTACACAATTTTAATTCACATGAAACTGCATGTGACCAATTCCAAATCCCAGATTTTTGCAATACACACTGCAATTGTAAAAAACAGCAAATTCTGCAAAGGTATTTCTCTAAAATGTGCTTAAAGATAAACATTTGGCTTTGACTGTTTTTGTAAATATAGCTTTTAAAACTTAAATTCAACTTTGTTAATTGTTGTCAGTAGCATCAAATGAAAACATGAACCAAATGATAAATAAGTATTTTTTTAAATGCATTCTTTTTATACAGAAAACTTTTTGAATCCAAATGAAATCTTCAGATTTGACCCATTTATTACAATTGCCATGGTTAGATGAGACTCTTTTTTTTATTTAGACTAGTCCAGTGGTTTTCAAGGCGTTTCAGGGCAAGGACACAGAGTGGTCAACAAATGTATGGAATTAATTATTGATTCAGATAAATTTAAATCAATAAATCATAGCAAAAACAATCCTTTAAAGGGGTGGTTGATTATGATTTGACTGTAGTTAGTGTGTAATGTTGCTGTTTGATCATAAACAACATCTGAAAAGTTACGACGCTCAAAGTTCAAAGCAAAGGGAGATATTTGCTTTTAAAGAAATTGCTTTTTAAGAACTACAACAAACGGCTGGTAGGAACTACACGACATTCCTCCCGGGTTAGTCACATCACCAACCCTAAAATTTACATAAACCCTGCCCCCGGGAACGCGATTTATAGATTATCAAGACAGAATATGCTAATCAATGACTAGAAGATAACTACACATAAGCTTCATAAATTCATCAACTAACCATTCAGAAATGTCCTCGAGACTAGATTACTGTAATGCTCTATTAGCTAGTTGTCCTGCATCCTCAGTAAACAAGCTACAGTTAGTCCAAAATGCAGCTGCTTACTAGGTCAAGAAAATATGATCATATAACACCAATTTTATCATCTCTACACTGGTTACCTATTAAGTTCCGTATCAATTACACAGTATTGCTACTGACCTATAAAGCCCTAAATGGTTTAGCTTCTGTGTATTTAAGGGATCTTCTATCGCCCTACAATCCTTCGCGCTCTTTAAGATCGCAAAATTTGAGGCTTCTGGTCGTACCTAGGATATCTAAGTCCACTAAAGGAGGGAGGGCGTTTTCACATCTAGCTCCTAAACTCTGGAATAGCCTTCCTGATTTTGTCCGAGGCTCAGACTCGCTCTCCCAGTTTAAAACTAGATTAAAGACGCATCTCTTTAGCCAAGCATTCACATAATGCATCTCATACCTTTTATACTACAGTTAAATCAGATCAAATGCATTCATATTATGAACAGCAGCTACGCTAATTATTTCCCATCTGCCTTTTTTGTTGTTATCTCGGGAGACCAGTTCGTCACAGTTCGTCAGACTTCAGATGCCCTGTGAAGAGACGACTCGACGCCTGTGAAGAGACGACTCGACGCCTGAGAAGAGACGACTCGACGCCTGTGAAGAGACGACTCGACGCCTGAGAAGAGACGACTCGACGCCTGAGAAGAGACGACTCGACGCCTGTGAAGAGACGACTCGACGCCCGAGAAGAGACGACTCGACGCCTGTGAAGAGACGACTCGACGCCTGAGAAGAGACGACTCGACGCCCGAGAAGAGACGACTCGACGCCTGTGAAGAGACGACTCGACGCCAGTGAAGAGACGACTCGACGCCCGTTAAGAGACGACTCGACGCCTGAGAAGAGACGACTCGACGCCTGTGAAGAGACGACTCGACGCCTGTGAAGAGACGACTCGACGCCCGAGAAGAGACGACTCGACGCCTGTGAAGAGACGACTCGACGCCCGTGAAGAGACGACTCGACGCCCGAGAAGAGACGACTCGACGCCCGTTAAGAGACGACTCGACGCCCGTGAAGAGACGACCCGACGCCTGTGAAGAGACGACTCGACGCCCGTGAAGAGACGACCCGACGCCTGTGAAGAGACGACCCGACGCCTGTGAAGAGACGACTCGACGCCTGAGAAGAGACGACCCGACGCCCGAGAAGAGACGACCCGACGCCCGTGAAGAGACGACCCGACGCCTGTGAAGAGACGACCCGACGCCTGTGAAGAGACGACTCGACGCCTGTGAAGAGACGACTCGACGCCCGTGAAGAGACGACCCGACGCCTGTGAAGAGACGACCCGACGCCCGTGAAGAGACGACTCGACGCCCGTGAAGAGACGACCCGACGCCCGTGAAGAGACGACCCGACGCCTGTGAAGAGACGACCCGACGCCTGTGAAGAGACGACCCGACGCCTGTGAAGAGACGACCCGACGCCTGTGAAGAGACGACTCGACGCCTGTGAAGAGACGACTCGACGCCCGTGAAGAGACGACTCGACGCCCGTGAAGAGACGACTCGACGCCCGAGAAGAGACGACTCGACGCCCGTTAAGAGACGACTCGACGCCCGTGAAGAGACGACTCGACGCCTGTGAAGAGACGACTCGACGCCCGTGAAGAGACGACCCGACGCCTGTGAAGAGACGACCCGACGCCTGTGAAGAGACGACTCGACGCCTGTGAAGAGACGACTCGACGCCCGTTAAGAGACGACTCGACGCCCGTTAAGAGACGACCCGACGCCCGTGAAGAGACGACTCGACGCCCGTTAAGAGACGACTCGACGCCTGTGAAGAGACGACTCGACGCCCGTTAAGAGACGACTCGACGCCCGTTAAGAGACGACTCGACGCCTGTGAAGAGACGACTCGACGCCCGTTAAGAGACGACCCGACGCCCGTGAAGAGACGACCCGACGCCTGTGAAGAGACGACTCGACGCCGGCGATATGTTATGCCCTAAATTAATACATGATTACACTAAATGTATGTAGCTGCTTTGAAATAATATGCATTGTGAAAAGCGCTTTACAAATAAATTTGAATTGAATTGAATTGAAATGTCCTGTTGCTTCTACATGTTGTCACTTCTTCTCGAGTCTCTCCATCTTTGTCTGACTCCGGTTTGAACATAAAAGGCTAAAAGTTGTAGTCCGCCCCCTGTGCCTGGGAGCAGCAGCTCATGTGCATTTAAAGGGACAGACACAAAACGAGGCGATTTTGCTCACCCTCAAAAAGTGACAATTTTAACATGCTATATAAATATCTGTGGGGTATTTTGAGGTAAACCTTCACACACACACTCTGGGGACATCAGAGACTTATTTTACATCTTGTGAAAAGGGCATTACACCACCGCTTTAAAAAGCGAAAAGATGCAGGGTTTTTGACAAGAGACGCTATGTTTCTGATATTATTAACGCGTAAACATACTGGGTGTGCAGCGCTCTCGGCGCAATAATCTCTATTGAAAATTAGTAAAAAATAAAGTGTACGTTGTGTCAATTTGAAAACCCCTGGACTAGTGTGAATAAGACTATTGTGGTCCATATAAATGCAGCTGAAAATGGGATTATGCATCTAATGCTTGGTCTTATTAACAATATGTCAACTTATAAACAAATAAACAACTTATTAATTTCTTGACATCTTGATGATTTGTCACATCCAAAAGTTTATCACATGCAAATTTAACTTAAATTATGGCTATTTAAGATGAGGCTGTGCAGTTTAAAAACAATAATTAAGAATAATAGTGATTCTCAACTTTAGTGAAGCATTAGCTTAGTTTAGTTCCAACTTAATGGAATTTCTATCAAACGCATTAACATGTCTGTGTAAATGCAAACTTTTGAATGCTTGTGTGATTGCTGAGGACATTCCCATCATCCTAAAGCTGATGAAACACAGAAATTCAGGAGCAGGAAAAAGACTTGTAAACATATACTTACTTTGATCTGAATGAAAACAACAATACCAATAACCAGGACTGCCAATACTACCATCACACTCGTCACCAGTACCAAGATTGCTTTTGAAGTTGAAAAAAAAGAAACAAACAAACAAAAAAACACTTGAGAATACTATAATATATTGAAACACCAATAAAAGGCTAAACAACTCTAACTGATTAATAAATTATAATCAATACTAACAATAAGTTATTAGTTAGGTCCAGTTAGGTTACTGTAGGTTAGTTAGGTTATTATCATTAACAAAAAAAAAGTTAATTGAAATACAGCTAAAATCAAATTAAATATAAATATTAGATGAAAAATGAAAATTAAACAAAACGATGTTTTCATGGAAAATACCAGAAATAGGTTTAAGTCAAAGTACTGTAATATAAAATAAATAAAAAACTAAAACTGACCTAAAATGTAATAAAACCTAAATAGACCTTCTTTTTTTTTAATTAACAAAAATTACAAAACTAAATTACAAAAAAAATAAACAGAAAATGAATATGGATTTTTTTTTTTTACATTCAAAATATTCATATTAAACAATGGCTGGTCCTAATAGTAACGGTTTGATCTCGTGTCTGAAGACTGACTGCAAGAATCTTTTTTTTTTAAATGGCTGAATTATCCTTTTCAAATTGTTAAAGGATAATTTTACTTTTAAAATGAAAATTCTGTCATCATATACTCACCCTTAAGTTGTTTCAAACCTGTATGAATTTCTTTCCTCTGCTGAACACAAAGGAAGATATTTAGAAGAATGTCAGTAACCAAACAGTTTCTGGTTCCCATTGACTTCCATAGTAGGAAAAAAATATACTATGGAAGTCAATGGGAACCAAAAACTGTTTGGTTACTGACATTCTTCTAAATATCTTCCTTTGTGTTCAGCAGAGGAAAGAAATTCATACAGGTTTGAAACAACTTAAGGGTCAGTAAATGATGACAGAATTTTCATTTTAAAAGTGAACTAATCCTTTAATGTTTGATATTGACTTCAGATATCTATTTGATAAATGTCAACTTTCAATGATAATAATCCATTTGATAAATTTGTGTAATCTTGCAATCCTATTAGCCAAATGTGGTAGGATAGGATAAACATTGTAGTAAGTATATATATATATATATATATATATATATATATATATATATATATATATATATATATATATATATATATATAAAATAAATATATAAAAACATAAATAGATGGTTACAGATTAGTTACATTTATATGATTAACTCAAACGTAAATTGTGCATTTGTTTTGTTTTTGTTTTAATGAAGCAATGCATGAGAAAAGATAAACCCCAAAAATAAAAAATCTACTTTTTGAACAAAGTGAAGTTCTCAATAACAAGGTACCTCTTCTCGTCAAAGCCGCTTTCTGTAACGCCAAGAAATGTTTCATCCAGTAAACACACTCATGATCGTAGTATCGTTTCAGCACTTTAAGCTGTTCTCTGTCATTATTCCACTTCTCCGCTGTGGGTATTGCCTGTGTTACAAGTGCAGTATATCTGCCCTCATTCATAACCAGTATGATGAAATTCTCTCCATCATAAGTGTACCAATCAAACCCTTTTGATATTTCAGTCTCATCATCCCACTCACAGCCATACATCCTCTCATAAATATGAGCTCCTGAAGAAGAAAAAAAAGGTTGTATTGGGAGAAAGTATAACTTCTGCTCTTTTTTGTTTAATGCACAAGTATGGCGATATGACCAAATTCTTATTTCATGATATGAGAAATTTTATTTTACAATTACGATGAAGAACACAATATATTATTTTGTGTTGTTTGATCTCATTTCTGTTAATAAAAAGAAGAAAAAAAGAAGAAAATTACAAAAACTATAGGTCAAATATAATATAACAAAAATATAAATGAAACAAAACTTATTGTGCTTACTGACACTTTTTAACATCAAACACGTCCCAAATTTTCCCATCCGCCTTCTAAAAGAGTTCCTTTTCAGGATATATTGAGCTTATAACTATATATATATATAACTGTATATAATTGTATGTGGTAACCAAATACCGGTATATCTTCATACTGCCCATCCCTATGCACAAGGTAATCCTTTGACATTTAAAAATGTAGTTTTAAGTATTTTAACTCACCATCTGAATGACTGAATCGCTGCATTATAACAGGCATGTTGTTTCTGTAGATCTGCTGTACTTGTTTTCTGATCTCAGTGTCTTCTGTCCACAGTTCTGTAGATGCATACTCCTCCATCCAGTCCTGTTTGGGAATCATCTTCTTTGTGATACTGTCATAATAATCAATCTGATGTCCATCCAGTCTCGTTTCAGCAGAAAACTCTGGGATTACTGGACCCACCTCATTCTTTCCAGTGTATGTGGTGACGAAGAAGTGTTTCGCTGAACAAACATCGAACAAAACAACACAACGACATAAAGCTCTCAAACATGGTTAAGAACAGTGGTGTAGTCTAGTTTATTGTAGTGAGTATACTGTGACCCCCCCCCGCCTAACCCGTCTCATCACCCCATAAGCACCACCACACTCACTAATGCATACAGTATGCAACGACATGTAATTGAGAGCATTATGAGACTAAGTGATTCAGTGATACATTTATTATAAGCAACACAAGACTTTAACAACCAATGAAATTTACAGCTGAGGAGACTGGACTGATTTTCTACTGTTTAGTGTTAATCACCATTTAACTTAACAGTTAAGAGCTACATTTAGCCTTAGATGTTATATGAATATGGTCCCTGAAGCACAGGTTATATCAGCTGACAATAATAATAATAAAAAAAAACATTATAATCACAAATACAAATTTACTTTCAGAAATGGTGTTTTTGAAAGAAAATTTTTGTCGTGACGTCAGAAAAACACAGGGTCCTCAAGTTGAAATGAAGCTGACCAAAAATCAACATTGATTCAATGTTTGTCTTTTTCAACACTGAAAAGCATTGAAATATCAACATTGATCCAATATTATTTAGCATTGCATTTTCAACCACAACCAAAATGATGATTCTGATGGAATTTCAACATTGAATCAATGTCACCTTGCTATCTGCTATCTGTTATTGTTTTGGCAAGTTTACTGTTTAAATTAAAACATGTATGAAAACTTGTGTGATATTCCTTTTTAAAATAAGTTTTAATAGATTTCATCATTATTATTATTTTACAGTACATTTTACTGTGCAATTTCTTTCATAATTTCTTTGAGTTTATACCGAACTTTTATTTTGACAGGTTGTCGTAAAGACATTACAGTTTCTGTGTGTATGATAATTGATAAGAATGAATGACGATAGTTTTATCAAATGAAATGGTGAAATTCTCATGAAGTGACTCTCAGCTCTGTGATGAAGTTCATGTGTCATGTGTAGCCTACATCATGTCCTCATAGGCTACAGTGAAGCGCTGAAAACACCACGAGCGTGAAGTCACGCTTACTTCAGTGTGTGTGTGTGTGTGTGTGTGTGTGTGTGTGTGTGTAGTAGTAGAGCACACATTGAGCGCTCATTCCCAGAGACGCGTTGAACAACTGCAGTGCAGTCTCTTTGAGTTTTTAATATTCACAGACACTAGTCGAGATTTGATTCATTGTACAGCCTATAGCCTACTTTTGATTTATTCATTCAAAAAATGACCAAATTCCGTGACGTTCTGCTTTATACAGTTGTGTTGTGAGTGGATTCCGCGATTTGATCTGTGTCCATTGCAAACACAGACGCGGTGAATTTATGAATGAAAGTGTGAAAGTTCTGTCACAAAACGAAGTTGTTACGTATTCCTCACGCCTTTTTTAAGATACGGAAATACTTGGCATTTCCTGCGTATCACGTAGACTACACCACTGTTAAGAATCTCAATGTCAAATCAAATAACTATAAAATACCATTATCCAAATGAATTTTACATTAATTTGAGACACCAATCCCACTGAAATTCTTAACTTACTTTCTTTATTCTTTGATATTTTAATCTATTCTATTACAAACATCTCATGATTTTGTGTCAGTTCAACACACGGAAGTAGCAGAACGCCTCGCTGACAGAGAACTCATCGTTTAAACTACTGTACGAAATGAATCTCACCTGAGTAAACCAAAGGTATGTAGATGAAGAAAATTATGAACTTCATTGCTGATGAAAATCCATGTATTTGAGACACTATTTTTAAGTGTAGTCACCGAAGAGAAACTTTACTGAGCGAAGCGACAACAACCTGTGAGTAAAAGGTTCCTCCCTACACTTCCGTATTGAGACGGTTTCTCTAGAGCTGCAGTGACGTCAGTTCAGTAACCGGTTTTACCTGTTGACTCAGATGTAGCAAAGGCTGAAGAGTTTTACAGCGCTCTTCGACGACTACACAAAGAATTGTGTCTCAAATACATGGATTTTCATCTGCAATGAAGTTCATAATTTTCTTCATCTACATGCCTTTGGTTTACTCAGGTAAGATTCATTTTGTGATGTTGAAAGAGAATTCGTTGTTAAAATGACATGGCCTACTTCCGTGTGTTGAACAGACAGAAATTATGAGTTTTCGAATCTGATATGTAATATTTTCTCAAACATCTTGTATAATATCCAGGATAATAGAACTGGTTATTGAAATGAAACGCAGGATTTTGTTTTGTTAAAGCTGCACTGAAAATGTTTCAGTATTATGTGTATTTGGCTCATGCAGGCAGGTCAATTTAAACAGCAAAACCATAACAAGAATGAGAATAGCCCTATATGAATGACTGAAGTTATGCACATTTTAATGTAAATGAAAGAATATGCTTCCTGTGTCTGCGTCCCTGTTCTGTGAAAGATACACTAGTTATCCATGCAAAAGTATTGATTTGAAATGAAAGATGTCATGAAATGAAAGTTGCACTAGTCTTTTCTTATTATGAAGTAAAATGGCTTCTGTTACAAGAACAAATAGGGTGATTAAAGATTACGAGGCACATGAATAAAAAAAAAGATGTGCACAGATAAATAAATAATTTTTAATAATTACTGCAATATTCCATAAAATTGTCAATTTTGATTGTATGGTGTCTTTAAAAGAAAAAAAACTAAATGACTTGTTCCCTTTCAATACAGTTCGCATTGTGTAAGTCGCTGACACTTTAGAGGAAACTCCTGTTTCTCAGAAATACTGATTGAATCACATTCAAATGGCATTTAAGCAGACTTAACGAGCAGGGACGACTACCTAAACAAGTCGACGCTGAATGCTATTTCATCTGAATCATTCTCCAAGTGTGAAGATCCTCTCCTTGCTTGACTCCGAAGAAGACGAAGAGAAGACAAAGATAAGAAGCCTTCTGCTCGCCAGGCCATGAAGGTGGCACATGCAGACTCTCACACACTCCTCGGATGAGCACCGTGAGTGCGTTACCTGCCCACGCTGAAGTCGCGCTCATCTCGCAGGCCACTTTCTTTTAAGAAAGCGACTCTGAGCCTCATGCGCTGCCGTTCTCTTCCTCTCAGGAGCTTTAGAGAAGTTAACAGCAGAGTCACAGGGCCGAGCAGACAGGACTGAGTGAGCTCTCGCCGGATTGGATCCCGCTGTGGCGAGGCCAGGCCTGGACTCTCTCGTCCTTCACTGTCGTCGCTCCTCCTTTTATGCTTCCCCTCCTCCGTGAGAGATACGAGACCGGTGCGTCGCTCAGGTGTCGCTCATCAGCAATCGCGCAACCGGCCTCGCAGCGTTTTCTCACGGCCCTCGGCCTCGTCCTGCTCGCCACACTCGCGTACATCACTCTTCACAAGGGGATTCCTTCTCCTGCGAAGACCAGCACCCTCATCTGGTGTGAGCGGTTTGGTCTATGTCTCTGGGTTCCGAGGAGGAATTAATTCACTAATGACATTCGCCATGTCATTGGCAACTTATGATGCGGAGGAGTGGTCGAACTTCATGGAGGACTCTGCCCCCTGCCGCCTAACGAGCCAGTTGATGTCAGGCCTGGTGGACGCCACACTTATCAGTTTCCTGACCAAGGCTGATGAAGAGCTCGGCTTGGAGTGGCCCCGTCAGAGTTCCTGCAGAACTGCTCCATTCTTTCCCGAAGTTCATGATGAACTTACCAAGTCATGGCGCTACCCGCCCCCACTTGGCCGGTGTCCACTCTTTTGCTTCGCCAGCACTCACCACTGTTGACGCCACAGAGAAAAAAGGCTACGGGAACTCCTGGAGGAGGCCATTGCCTTGTTCACCACTCTAAACCTTGCAGGGCCACATCTGCCTTAGCGGCCAGAGCCTAGTCTGTGGCTGGTCAAGCTTGATCTGCTTTCCAGATGCGATGCTTCATGTGTTCAAGCCAAACTCATCCACACTATGGATGAGTCTGTCCCAGACCCTGCTGCTTTCAAGGAGCTGTGCAGCGCTACTAAGAAAACAGCCCAGGCGATTGGCCATGCGCTGGATGGTTCGGTGGTCATTTAAATCGAATAGAGATCTAGGACGTGGTCAAAACAGCTCTCCTCAACTCTCCAATTTCTCTCACGGGCCCCAGCATGTACTGGCCGTCATGAGCACTGGGACTTTTCCAGTGGGCCGATCGAGTTGTGATCACCGAAGAGAGGTCAAAGGATTCAGATGAAATAACATTCAGCGTCAACTTGTATAGGTAGTCGTCCCTGCCCATTTTGGCGGGCAGAAATGCCAATTGTCTGATTCAACCAGGCTTCAGTATTTCAGAGAAAAAAAGAGTTTCCCCAAAGCGTCACTGACACAATGCTTGTTCCCGTTATCTCAGGGAATCGAGGTTACACGAGTAACCAAGACATTTTGGTATCAAAAAGAAATTAGATTTTTAACACTGTATTGATATGTATTAACAATTTTGAGAGTTTTTTTGTTTGTGTGTTGATGTGTGCGTTTACTATTTTTTCAGAGTTACACAGATTTTTGACCGCTTATACCAGAATAAGCGACCAGACATTTCCAGAAATCCCAGAGTTTTCTGTTGTGACGACGCTGGATGATCATCAGATTGATTATTATGACAGTAAGATAAAGAAGCTGATTCCCAAACCGGACTGGATAAAAGATGATGCATCTAAAGAGATGTGGAAGGAATACACTGATATCAGAGAAAAACTACAGCAGATCTACAGAAACAGCAATTATGTTCTAACGAAGCGATTCAATCAGTCAGATGGTGAGTTAAAATGCTTTATTACACTACATGTCAACTAACTCTCATTAGACGATTAGTAGACTGTAGTAGACTTGTTTATGGTTAGGTGTTAGGGTTCGGGTTAGTAGAATAAGTTGACTTGTAGTTGCCAAGTTACTTATAGTCAGTAGAATGTCTGTTGAGGACCAACACAATAAAGTGTTAGCATAGATTAAGCAGACAGTCTACTAATACTCTAATGACAGTTAGTTGATATGTAGCTTCAAAGTTACTTATAGTTAGTAGAATGTCTAAAGTGGACTATCAAATAAAGTGTTACCAAAGTTTGTAATGTTATGATTCCTCGTAGCTGGTTTGCTTGGTTCATAGCTTATAACGCTTTAACGAATACTTTTTTTAAATCCCTATGGGAGAAGTTTATGAAAAAAATTCTTCTGCAACCAGCACAGCTGAAAATGCACTCTTTAATATCTCATCCGGGTATTTGAGACGCTTCTTTTTCTTATATCACAGTAGAACTGATGAGCGAATAAAATATTTCACCTGAAATCAAAATATAAGTCTAAATATTTACTTATGTGGCAAGCAGCCTTGTAAATATAATGTACATCCAGCCAGTTGACAGGGTGATGAGGAGGGGTCTTGTATATTACCCTGAAGTGTTTATTTACACTATTCCTCACTTATACTACATTTATAAACATCAAATGATTATCTTGTACATTAAAAATAAAAAGTAATAGAGTATACCACTACCTCTATCTCTCTTTCAGGAGTTCATACGTATCAGAGGATGTATGGATGTGATTGGGATGATGAGACTGCAGAATCTCATGGGTTTGGTCAGTACGCTTATGATGGAGAAGATTTTATCTCACTGGACCTGAAGGAGAACAGATACAACGCATCTGTACCACAGGCATCACCTACTGTGAAGCAGTGGAATAATGACAGAGAACAGCTTGAAAACATTAAACAATACTTTGAACATGAGTGTGTTTACTTGCTGAAGGAGATCTTACATTTTTCTAAAGCTACTTTTAAGAAAGCAGGTACAGTACCAGTTATCAGGACAGACAGATTTATTTATACAATTTCTTTCTTACATGTGCAGATCCAGATAAACCATGTTTTAAAGGGATAGTTCACTTTGAAATAAAATTTTGGTATGTTCTAGCTTACCTCAAGGGCATCCAAGATGCAGGTGTCTTTTTTCCCGCAGTAGTTTAAATTTTGATATTTTTAGGTCAAACCGTTCTTGTCTGTCAGTCATATGCAGGTCTATGGTCACTGTCTCAAAGAGCATGCAGAGAGTCCAAATTAAAACTTAAATTTTTGAAAACTAATTTCAAAGTGAACTATCCCTTTAACAGCTTGATAAATCTATGCAGGTCAATTTTAGAGACTGTTAAACTGTGATGAGTAGAAAGTGTGTGTGTTTCTTTCTCCTTTCTCAGTTTTGTTCCCTGTTCTGTGTTTACTTCTAGATCCTCCTGAAGTGTCTCTGCTGCAGAAGAAACAAGACTATTATGTGGAGTGTCACGTCACAGGCTTTCTCTTCAGAAACACAAGCATCTTGTGGAGGAAGAATGGACAAGTTATGAGCGTTTCTAGTAACTTGGTGGAGTCTGGAGACACACTACCAAATGAGGACGGGACCTTCCAGAGGAAACTTACCCTGTATGTCCTTCCTGGTGAATGGAAGAAGGACGAGTACAGCTGTGTGGTCGAGCACAAGAGTTTGACTGAGACAATCCAGAAGATTCTGACTGAGGATCAGATCAAGAGGAACAGTAAGTTTAAACATGGTTCATTTTTCGACCTGTACTCTACACTGACAATAAGAATGACTTTTTCTGTTGTTGTTTAGGTTTTTATGCAATATTATTCATTGCATATTGTGTTTCTTTCTCTGTGTGTTCTAGAATCTGCATCAGATACTTCAAATTACATCTATCTGGTCATTATCCCAGTTACTGTTTTACTGATCGGACTGATTGGACTGTGTGTACGTTGGAAACGCTGGAATACACTCAAAGCTTGTGAGTACTAATGACCTGTTGTGAGATATAATTCCCATCATAAGTGCAAATGTTCTTCACGTGTGTCTGTGTGTGGCGGTACACTGAAGAAGAGTGCAGTGTGTGTGAACCTGATGCTGTTTTATCAGTTCTGTCATGTTTTTATTCTCGAAAATGATCAAACTTTAGTGTGTGTGTGTGTGTGTGTTGTATGTGAATCCTTTGACACTGTTCTTTGAATTTCACTACATGACACACCTCTGTTTATCTCTCTTCACAGCCAGCAAGCTCATCAAGTATATCCATACTCCAAGCTGGCCTACAGAAGAAGCACAGGATCTGCACCCTCCTAGAACAGTAGTGTGATGAAGAAATGATTAAATCGCAGTGGATTTTGGAAAGTGAATTTCTGGTGGGGCTGATCTAATTTACTTCACTCCCTCTCATGAACCAGAAGCCTGTGATTCGTGAGTGAGCGGCGCCTCATGGTTCCTTCACAGAGATGAACAAAATCTCTTTCCAGAACCTTCACCTTCTCAGTTCCTCACCGGTGGACCGATCTTCCCAACCCTTACAGACAGCCGAGTCCTTTTATAAAGTTAAAGAAACATCTAAATATCTTTAAAGACTCTTTTCCGTGACCATTCAACTACACATCCTTAAAAAAATCTTCCTTATACTTTTACATTTTCTTCCATCTCTAATCTTACATTTTTTGCATTTCTTTTAAAATGAATCACTTTCTCTGTTTTTCCACCGTTCTCTTTGCGTAACCGTTCAATTCCGTGCCATGGCTTCATTCTCCACTGTGTTGCGGATAACAAGCTCTTTACAAATATACATACAGTGCGTCAGTCGTTGCTAATGCAAGAGTTTACAGACATTATGAGATTATGAGAACTAGCGACCGCGGAGGATGATTGCGTTTACTTCGCTCAAATGGCCAGTTACAGAGACCAATCCTGAGTGGCGACGGCGCTTCACATATTCTACATATTCCAAGAGGAAATACAACCGTAAGCATTTCTTTCCGTTCTTAGACCCGTTCGGCCATACGATGGAAAAGTGTTTTTTGTTGTTTTCCTCATTTATTGCTTTGAATTTTGCTAAATGAGATTTTCTTAATGACAACTTTAGACTTTATATATAAAAAATAAAAAAGCGCATAAAGTATAAAGTCCTACTTTATACTTTATGGGGACTTTTTAGGACTGTCAATAGATTCAAATTCTAAATATTGATTAACTACAAAAAAATAATTCAACATTTTAAAATAAATAAGTTACTAAGATATGAGCCAGTGCCATTTTTATCAGAGTACGTTTTCTCTGATTTCTCAATCAGATGTGTATGCACATATTTTGTAATAATATGTGTAAGTACTATATATATATGTGCCTTATTTCCTGTGGAAATATATGTATATATTTATTTCTGTGTTCTGGAGTCAATGATCAGTTTAAGTTTCTCATTGAAAAGTACTTGTTGATCTCGTGCTTTAACAGAACAGCATACAAATGTATGACGAGGCGATCAATCATCATGTATTCACATTTTGTATCATCATGTTTGTACAGTTTTTATCTTTCTTTCCTCATTTTGTGCTATATTAAATAATAAACACATATACTCTTCTAATTTTTTTCTGAGCGAGTTCAGTCTCTTTCATTAATCTTTTCATAATAGTTTTAATAGAGATCACTTAATAGAGATTCTGACTAAATGCGTTTTATGGATTATGCTACACAGATTTTAGCTCATACATGTCAACTATGGCCATTTGTAAAACTACAATAAAAAAATGTACCGCAGAATTCTAGATTGCATTTGCAAGACTTAATCTCACATTTAATAATCTAATGAACTAACACCAGACTGTAGATTATGGATATGAGTTCTTAGTTACACTATCAGTCAAAAGTATTGGATCGGTAATATTTTTAAATGAAGTCTCTTTGCTCGCCAATGCTGAATTTATTTGATTAAAAATACAACAAAGAAAACAGTAATTTTGTTAAATATTATGAAAATTTTAAATAACTTTTCTATTTTAATTTTAAAATGTAATTTATTCCTGTGATCAAAGCTAAATGTTCAGTATCATTACTCCAGTTCACTTCAGAAATCATTATAATATGATGATTTGATAATCAAGAAACATTTATGATTATTATCATACCAATGTCCATTTTGATGAATGAATAAAAGTATTGATCTCTTTTATTTATTTCCCCCAAAAAATTAAATAAAAATTCTTACTGACTCCAAACTTTTGAACGGTAGTGTTTAATGTTACAAAAGATTTCTATTTCAGATTAATGCTGTTCTCTTAAACTTTCTATTCATCAAAGAATCCTGAAATAAAAATATAAATAACTGTTTTCAACACTGATAATAATGAGAAATGTTTCTTGAGCATCAGATCATCATATTATACTGATTTCTGAAGGATCATGTGACACTGAAGACTGGAGTAATGATGCTGAAAATACAGCTTTGATCACAGGAATAAATTACACTTTACTGTATATTCACATAGAAAACAGTTATTTTACATTGTAATAATATTTCACAATATATTTTTTTTTTTATCAAATAAATGCAGCGTTGGTGAGCAGAAGAGACATTTTTTTAAAACATTAAAAAATATAACCGATCAAATATTTTTGACTGGTAGTGTATTTATATGTAATTATTCTAATCTTTATGGTCTTCCTCAGTAGTTTGCGGAGGCCGACGTGTGTGAAGCGCTGGCACTGTGTGTTCTCAGCAGGTGTGTGTGTGTGTGTGTGTGTGTGTGTGTGCTCAGGGCTGTTTGTGAGGGATGTTCACAGGAGGTTATTAGTCTCTTCACTGACACACTGAATCAGGGCTGTGAACGAGTCGCTGTCACATCAGCTCGTCTGAACACCAGCGCTCACCACGACTGTCGGCTTCACCCTGAGCTCTCACACACACACACACACACACACACACACACACACACACACACACACACACACACACACACACACACACACACACACACACACACACACACACACACACACACACACACACACACACACACACACACACACACACACACACACACACACACACACACACACACACACTCTCACAGGTGCACTGCTCAGAAACTGTTCATTCCTCGGGATTTGTGTTCTGGTTTCCAGTGAAATAAACAAGTGTGAGCGAGGCACAAACTAACGTGGCGCTAGTTGTGACACACATGGTCTAAATAGCCGACTTCCACACACGCCAGCATGACGAAACTTTAGTATTACTAGTATTTACCAACTAGAGTAAATACTACTAGAGTAAACACATCTAGTTAACAAGTATTTAATAGTTGTCACATCAACACTATATATAGAGAAAAAAATGCACCAACATTTTTAAACTTTTGGAAGATATCACTGAACATTTATTTAACCATAAAGAACATTTCTTAATTAAAGGCACCCTGAAATCAAAATTTAAGTTTTTTAGCTGAATACGTTACACTTAAGGTTATAAATAAGCTGGTGTGCTCCAAAACAATGACAAAATTTGCATATAAGCATTCAAAACTTAGTCTCTCACTTCACAGCGGACTTCAGCTTCTCATCACATCTTCTGTCCAATCAAATGCTCTCTAGAATCTGAAGCTCCGCCCCCTGTGCTACAAACACAACCTGGCAAAAGTGACCGTACGCGTCACAGAGCAATATGGGTTGGAGATGTGTGTTCGGTTGCTCAAACGCTGGAGTTTTTGACAAAATAGTTTAGTTTTAGTTTTAGTTTGTCTTGTATATATTTTTTGATGAGATCATATAACATTATATTCTGTCATATGGTCATGTTATAATGTACCGCACCTATGGGGCATGTTGTCACATAACACTTCCATTCTTTCAGGGCAAATCAAGAAAAATATATATACACTGTATTAATGAAACAAAACCAAATAATTCTACTAGACATATGAAATTAATGTGGGAATTATTTTTTTTATCTGAACCCTAAATGGATTTATACAAACTGAGAAAGTCAAAAAGTGTTAGGCTGTGCCCCACTCTCCCCTACATCATGTATCTAAACAACACAATGAAATATATCTTTGATAAACGCAAAAAAAAGTGTCGTAATAAGTCCTCCAGTACTCAAGGGGGCGCTAGAGTTTCCATAAAATGTGCTTTTAAATCAGATGTGTTGTACAGTCAAGTACATACACACACAAATGTACACAATCAATATCACACACATTTGAGTTTGTATTAGCAAAGAGACGCTCTTAAGTTAGCAAACGCACGAGTACCGCTATAATTTCCTCTAAAACCCTCCATCCCCAAGTACAGTGTGGCTTTAGCGGTGACTGGTGGTTTGTTTTGCTCACTAAAGGCTTGTGTGTCAGAAGTCATGTCCCCAACAGACCTGTACGCGCGCTAGCATGAGCCGCCCTTCGCTGAGGCTAACCGGGACAAATCATGTCGTGATTGATAACGCGACAGAGACAGAAGTGTAACTGTGCGCCGGCGCTCGCCCACACGCTGGTGTACATGATTACTGTACATACAATTACTTTGCCCCAACATTCCCCCCGACAAGCGAATTAAGATTCTGCCATGCTAATCTCCCTGATCATACAAGATCCATTCATTACGGGCCGCTTTGAGTGGAAAACGGGAAATCTCTGGGAAACATACCAGCGTTCGCCCACTCGCCGCGCACAGCTGTTCAGAACGAGCTGAAACGTGACAGAATCAGAGATATATGTTTATTACTGATCTTCTAGATAGATCATGACGTTTTATAAGCAGCTAGCAATTAACTGTTTTCTTTTTTTTTAAATCAGTGGCGGCCTTTTGGCTAATGCTAACGCTAAAACACCACACATTAGACTGTTAAAATGAAAAACAACACTCATGCTGACAAAAAAAGAAAAGCTAACTTTTATAGCACGCTAATGGGGAAATAAATAGAAAAAAAGAGAGAAATCATTGGTAATGTCACATTATTTGAAGATAAAGAAAGAAAAATTAAGAGAAATAAAGGTTTAAAAAGCTTTGGAAAGCTAAAAGCTAAATTTTATATGATTATTACTCTTTTTCCAGATATATTTGACATTTTAGAGGTTTTTGAAAGAAGCTAGCAATGGACCGTTTTCTTTTTTAATCTGTGAAAGCCCTTTTGTGCTAATGCTAACGCTAAAAAAACAGACATTAGACTATTAAATGAAGAAACAATCCTCATGCTAAAGCTAACATGGACATAAAGAGAAGTACAGAAAAAAATGATGGGTAATGTCATACTATTTGAGGGTACAGAATTAAAAATCACTGTTAAAAAAGCTTTAAAAAATGCTCTGGAAAGCTAAAAGCTACGTTTGATATGTTTACTAATCTTTTTTCCAGATGGTTTTGACATTTAGAGGCTTTTGAAACAAGCAGGCAATGAACAAAATATATATTTTTTTTATATTTTGGCTAGTGCTAATGCTAACATACCACATGTTGAACTGTGCTAAAAAGAAAAACAACCCTCATGCTAACAAAAATAGAAAAGTTAACATATTAACAAGCTAATATGGATATAAATCATGAAATCATGGGTAATGTCACATTGTATGAAGATTTGAAAAAGTCGTTAAATAAAATAAAATAAAATGCTCTGGAGAGCTAAACACCAAGTTTGATTTTTTTTTAATTCTTTTTTTTTTTTTTTTTTTTACAGTTTGGAAGAAAACCCATTTAGATACATACATAACGCTAAAGTCCCCTATGTAATATTTGTATACACTCAATGCTAACAACGTATTGAACTAGCATCTAAGCTAACTAGCATCTATGTAATATTTGTGAATACACTCAATAATAACAACGTATTAAACTAGCATCTAAGC
Organism: Phoxinus phoxinus; assembly: GCF_949152265.1. NCBI lineage: Eukaryota > Metazoa > Chordata > Actinopteri > Cypriniformes > Leuciscidae > Phoxinus > Phoxinus phoxinus. Next base: position 29,687,122 of record NC_136895.1, on the reverse strand, counting down.
TAACTAGCATCTAAGTCCCCTATGTAATATTTGTGTGTACACTCAAAGCTAACAATGTGTTAAACTAGCATCTAAGCTAACCTCTAGGCTCCAGCTCGGGATACAATTTTTGACACTAACAGGTTCAGTTTCGCAAGTTTGCGCCTTTTTTGTATCTCCAAACGAACACTAGTCCAAGGTTTTGTGATTTCTTATTCAGAACCTTATAAAAAAGGCTCTGAAAGTCGCTCTGGATTCGCCCTCAGGACAAAGACGCTGTGTGACGGGTGTCAGCGAACCCGAAGCCAATAATAAAACCCCAGTGACGGCACAGCTAAGCGACAGCGAGGCGAGGAATCGGGCCGGTTTGCAGCGAGTGACAGATGGAGGGAGTTTGACGTCTGGAACATCGAGTGGATTCACTGGTGCGGAGAATAAAGAGCTGGATCCCTTCCTCAAACTGATGTGAAAGATAACAAGACATCAAAACTCATCCAATTCACTTCCGTAATAAAGCCCTCCGCCGTTATCCTGCACACACATTTCAACCGAATCAAGACTGGATGTTATTCTGAAGGAGGAGATGTTTGTTTTCATAATCTTTCATCAAAACGCAATAACTTTAATGACTTTCCAGCTGATGCAAGTCCTCTTCATGGGAAGATCCTATTTACAAGCTCAAAGTCGTTATTACGAGGCATTTTTGGTTGGGAAATTTACATATTGGCCAATATAGTACATATTTATGGCTTTTTAACTCACTAAGACTCTTTTTTTTAGTTCACCAACAAATATTTGGAAAGGTGTGGCTTAAAGAAAATCTCACTGGTAAATACGACACTGTAGGAGCGTTCATCTTACAAATATAATAATAATTTGTTACATTTATATAGCGCTTTTCTGGGTACTGGAGGCAGTACAACGGCGTACAGGTAGAGAAAATAATATTAACCAATAACTTCGCTGGCAAATATGATTGATCTATTTATCCATTCAATTATTTAATGGGAAATTTTCAGTTTCACGCCAAATATATGCACTTACATTTTTTATTTAAATTTTACAAATTTTATTTGATAATTTGATTTATTTAATAATAATACAAATTTATATACAAGTATAATTTATACTTTCATATAATTTTAATCTATTTTAGTTTATTTTTGGTTGTATAGTTAATTTATATAATTTATTTAAATAATAAATAATACATACGATAATCAAACTAATAATTAAACTTCCACTCTAAAAAATGCTGGGGTGTTTTAACCCAATTTTGGGTCAAATATGGACAAACCCAGCTGTTGGGTTAAATTTTTACATTACATTTTTAACCCAACGTTTAGGTTGGTCCATATTTGACCCAAAATTGGGTTGAAACAACCCAAAAAAATTTTAGAGTGTACTTTATACTTATTTTTAAAATCCTTTATTTTATTATTATTATTTTAATATTTAAAATTAAATAAGCTCATTTACAACGACCTAATTTAAATCAATAATAATAATAAAATAAAAGATTTTAAAAATAAGTATAATTACAATTAATACTTTAATTTATTTAATAATTTAATTTAAAGCATAATTTAATTTATTTTAGCTGTAATGTAGCTGTCAAGTTGCATAGCTATTATAACTATTATATAATTAATTTAAATAATTAATAATAAATAAAATAATTAAACTAATAATAAAATAAACAATGAGCTTATATATTTTATTTATATGAAAATATAGCATACACACACATGCACAAATATATAATTATTTTTACAAATGTAGACAAATCATGAATTCATATGCATTCTTTTAAATAGGTTAAAAACCGAGGTTGGCTTGAGTCTTATCTCACTAAGAGGAGTTTCTCTGTAGAAACTGGTGCATTTTCTTCATTTCCAGCTTTCGTTACATGTGAGGTGCAGCAGGGCTCCGTTTTGGGCCCGATTTTCTTTTCTCTATATATGCTCCCTCTCCGCTCCATCTTTGAATTTCAACAATTTCCTATCATATTTATGCAGATGACACCCACTTATACTTACCAATGAAACTGGCACTAAGTCCTTATCTGTGTTGTTAGCTTGTAAATGACATTAAAAGTTAGATGGATGATCATTTTAAAACGCCTCAGTTTGTTTCTTGACTGTATGAATGCACTTGATACTGCAGTCAGAAACACACAAAATAACAAGCATAAACTTGTATAGTTTATGAAATCACAAGTGTACTATCATATCTTGGTCGTTTGGAATAATCCGTCTGTTCGATATGCATTTCTGCTATTCACTAAAGATATTTCCAGCACAAACTAGTTAACTCACATTCTCCTCTGCAGTTGATTTGTTTCTTCTCTCCGTTTACCGTATCGGTTCTGTATCTGGATTCTGTTGTTCTGTTCTTATCAGCGAGACGCAGGTGTTCTCCAATCTGATTATCAGCCGTTTAAATCTGCCGCATTTCATTCCTCCTCCTGGTTTTGTTTCTTCCCCTCACCAGGCTCTTTCGTGGAACAGCGACACGGCCGGAGAACAATCGATCCTCGCTCGGCAACACACGTGACTTCTGTTGTGAGAGAACTCAGGGAAGAGAGCAACTAAAGGCTTCGAGGACCAGAAAACACTGACCAGAGTCAAACTACCATCAGGAGAGTGTTAAAAATACAGTCATTAGTTACACTACAAGCTGAGAACTACTGTAAAGCTGTCAGGTTGTGTCATTATTATAACTGTATGATTTATTGATAGTTATTAATAGATATTTAATGGTTAATAATATATAATTCCTTTAATTATAAAGAAGAGCATATTTTTAATAATAAATATCACTATTAAGTACACTTAATTAAACAATAATAATATTTTAACCTTTATGTAGCTGTCATGTATAATATGATTATATAATTTAAGTACTTATTAATAATGAATAAGAAATGATAATTAGAAATAATACATATTAATATATAATAAATTACATTAAAATAAAATAATGATACTATTTCAGCTTCATTTTAAATGTCAGGTTGTATAATATAAATATTGTATAATTTAAATAACTGCTAATAATTAAAAAATGATGATTTATACAAAGTATTTATATATACTTTATATTTATATATATATATATATATACACACACACCTCATATATATAAATAATTTTATTTAATAATAAATAAAACAATAAAATGAATAATAAAACAAATTATGGTTTTAATAGCTCATATATAATTTTCAGCATTCTTTCTGTTGGGTTTCATCCTCAGACATTAGTTATATTGTTCTCCAGCAGCAAACTCTCACAAAAGCCCCCGAAATATGGTAATATATTTAATTTCATCGGCCGCTGAGTCTCGTTTGATCCGTAATTACAATAATCCTCACATTTCGTTATTCTTTGGACATTTCCCACTAAAATGAGAGCGAAAACTCTTCAGAATGATAAATATTTGACAGGAATTATCACTCAAAGTCTTCTGCTAAGTGTGGAAGAGTAAAATAAGGGATATTGTGCGCATGACTGCCCTCCCAGAGCCAACGGGACGCATCTTTAAATAAGGACTGCAGTTTTTCATGTATATTTGCACAATTATTTTTGCCAGGCAAGCAGGAGCTAGGCGCTAACACGCTGATTAGCATTTAAAAGAGCCCCATTTTTCATATCCGCCGGCTCCAGCCCCTTTGACTGCAATTGAACTCGCGGACCCGACGCTGTTCAATTATGGCTGTAAATACCGTCCAGGACAAAAGGCAGAAATGAGACTGTCTTGTGAGGAAAAGGGGAACCTTTGAAACAACTGAAAGGCCTTTAATAACGCGAGCCGGCGCTCGAAACCAAATGAATCACGGGCCAAACAAGCTGACAAACTCTCACAGAACTTCTGCATGCATCGGGAGGCGTTTAGACTTTAACTCGACAGAGATAGCAGAGAATCTGAGGGGAAATTAACGTTCGGTTTGGAAAGGTCAGAGTCGTGCGTCAGCAGAATCGCTAACCGTCCACGAAGAAGATCGTCGTAGAAGTTGAGAAAATGAGAATGAGAAAACAAGTTGACAACTAATGGACAACTGCTAATAAACTTAAAGGGGGGGTATAATGCCCTTTTCACAAGATGTAAAATAAGTATTTGATGTCTCCAGAGTGTGTGTATGTGAAGTTTTAGCTCAAAACACCCCACAGATATTTTTATATAGCATGTTAAAGTCACTTTTTGAGGGCGAGCAAAAACACACAGTTTTTGTGTCTGTCCCTTTAAATGCAAATGAGCTGCTGCTCCCGGTGCAGGGGGCGGAGCTTCAAGAGCTTGTGTGTGTGTGTGTGTGTGTGTGTGTGTTGATTTTAATATGATTTTAATAATAAAATAAATAAAATTAAATACAATTAAATAAATAATAATTCAATAAATGCAATAAATTAAGAATTAAATGATAAATATATAATTTAGCTTCAATGTGGCTGTCAGGACGTATTAATATTATTAGTATGTTATTTATTCAATATATACATACACACACACACACAAAATACACATACACACACACACACACACACACACACACATATATATATATATATATATATAAAGTTTTGAGTTAATAATTAAATAATTAAATAAATAAATAACAGTTGTACAAATAAGTATTTAAAGTATTTAAGTTTAAAAAATAATTATATTAATTATACATTGTCATTTATTTATTTCAATAATTAATTAAAATTATTATTAATGTAATGTGACTATTAAATTAATAATTAAATTCAATTATTTTAATAATAAATACAATCATTAATAATAATAATAATGATAAAAATAGAAATCGAACAGAATTGTATATTTACTTATAAAAAAAAAAATTGTTGAGCAGTGATTTCTGGAGACACTTTTGAGCAATGATTTAAAATAAATCAATGCTACTGTATATGGTATTTATTTATTACAGTTATATTTTATTATATTGATTAATTTCAAAAACTGCTCTTTCATAAAGAAACCGAGAGTTTACCGGCATCACATCACATTTATTTACTGTATATCCATGGAGTTTTATTCTATTCTGATACTAAAAATGGCGATGTTGCCGTGCCAGCAGGAGATGCAATGATCACGCTGAATATTTCTCAAGCTTTGACATCTAATATTTCCAACCCATCTTGTCCAGACGTCTCACTGACTAAATATCTGAGTGACACGCTGAAGATAAATGGGTGATCAAATGAAAGGAAAAACGCTCTCATTAATTCAGTGGGAAATCGACACCTGAGCGAGATTGATGGTCATGTGACCTTTGGCGCCGCCGCAGGGTTTCCCAGTCGAACCAGCAGGATCCAGATGATGATATTTCTGTATGCAAATCACTGTTTGTGTAGCGGGAATGACATCTGACGATAAACCTGGAGAAAAGAAGGAAAATCCAGAAGAAAACTGTAAAATGTTCCATTAGTACAGAACCGGCTAGACATATCATAATCCTATAATCAATGACAAACTGTTCAAATACAAAGATAACATATTTCTGATGGGAAAATGATGAAAGCTACTCTGCTAATCAGAAGTCATTCATACACAAGGGTACTTCTGAATTGTAGTTTTCATGCAATAGAGACACAAATGTGTTTATTAGGCTATTTATTATGTTTCAGCTGATTTGTCTTGTTCTCCTTAAAGTGGGAGAACACAAAAACACAGTCTAGGGTTCGTTTGAGCGAATTATCGCCATTAACATTAAGAAAACGGATGGAAATTCAAAGGGCGAATCAATCATTTGCACTTTCATTACGCACACTATAATAAAGGGAAATCAATTTCAATCCATACCTCAATCTAAGCAGACAGTAGCGATGACCTTTCACCCTCACTATTGTGTCGCAACGACCTTCAACTGGCCTAATTTCCCATGAGCCTCTGGAAACATCAACAGCTCACCTGATCACATTGCTTTATGCTTTGGGTTTCAATATTTCTAGAGACATAGTTAGGTGGAAATGAAGCACAAAACATTTTTTGTGCTTCTCAAATGTAGCATTTTGGATAGGAATAACCTAAAATAAAACATATGTACACATTTCCTAATACAAAAAGTTATTAATAATCATATTTACAATTTATAATAATAACAATGATTACTCATACAATTATTAAATAATTATGTATGCGTTTATTTCAAAAGAAGCATGTCATTATTGTTTTAAAGATAACTCATAACTTAGAAAAACTTAGAAACTTAGTTTACTTTTAAAGAAAAAAGTAAAAGTTTAAGTAAACTTAGAAACTTAAAAGTGTAGCTTTTAAAGTAAAAAGTTAGTTCATGTACATTTTTAAAACTTAGAAGTTTCGTTTTTAAAGTAAAAAGTAAGTTTATGTAAAGTAAGTTTAAAGTAAAAGTTTATATAATCTAAAACAGAAGTTTAATTTTAAGTAAAAATACATTTAAAGTTTAAAGTAAATGTTTATGCAAACTAAAACTTAGAAACTTAGAAGTTTACTTTTAAAGTAAAAGTTTAAGTAAACATTTTAAAACTTAGAAACTTAGAAGTAAAAGTTTAAAGTAAATGTTTATGCAAACTAAAACTTAGAAACTTAGAAGTTTACTTTTAAAGTAAAAGTTTGAGTAAACATTTTAAAACTTAGAAACTTAGAAGTAAAAGTTTAAAGTATATGTTTATGTGAACTAAAACTTAGAAGTTTACTTTTTCTTCCAAATGAATTAACTTTTACTTTAAAAGTAAACTTCTAAGTTTTAGTTCACATAAACATTTACTTTAAACTTTTACTTCTAAGTTTCTAAGTTTTAAAATGTTTATTCAAACTTTTACTTTAAAAGTAAACTTCTAAGTTTCTTTTAAAGTAAAGGTTTAAGTACACTTTTTTAAAACTTAGAAACTTAAAAGTTTATATAATATAAAAGTATAAAACTAAGAAGTTTACTTTTAAAGTAAAAGTAAAGTAAAAATTTAAAGTAAAAGTTTGTGTAAACTGTTTAAAAAGTTTTAAATTTAACAGTTGGAAATTTATGAATGTTGTACATGTTTCGAAAATGTTATGAAAATCCTGGAAGATGGAAGTGTTTGTGGAACCTTTAGATTAATAATGACATAAATTAAATAAATGAATAATAAATAAATGTAGCTTCAATGTAGCTGTCAGGTTGTATAATTATTAAAATTATGTAACTTATTTAAATAATAAGTTAATATATACGTCTCAAATGTTTCGGCAAGATTAAATATGCCTTGGACGTGGTTGGATGTGATTATGAAACTTATAAATCAATGCAATGGTACTGTTAAAGTTATAACAAAAATGTTATAACAAAAATGTTGTTATGTATGCTAAAAAAAACATTTTACGGAAACATAATAAGATGGTTTGGTTATAATAAGTGTGAGATTTTTGTCACTGTGATGAGCAGAAATCCTTTTATTCAAAAAGCTCAAATTGCACAGAAAATATGAGTCCCGTCATGTAATTACAGGCCAAAAAACTGTAACTGCTCTACACGACCCTCTGTGTGTCTCTCTCTCTCGGTTTCTTCTCTGAAGAATTAATGAGACGATTCATCATCCATTCACACCGATGCCCTTCCAGCTGCCCAAAAGCACAGCGCACGCTCCCTAAAACCAGCTTTTCAACTCTAATTGTTTTTGTCCTCAAAAGAGCAGCACTTAGGGAATCTCTAAAGATGACCATTAAAGAGTCTGTCTCTGGACTTTCCCAGAAGCCCTTGCTGCATACACAGCACTTGACGATAGATAGATAGATAGATAGATAGATAGATAGATAGATAGATAGATAGATAGATAGATAGATAGATAGATAGATAGATAGATAGATAGATAGATAGATAGATAGATAGATAGATAGATTGATAGATGGATAGATGGATAGATAGATGGATAGATGGATGGATGGATAAATGGATGGATGGATGGATGGATAAATGGATGGATGGATGGATGGATGGATAAATGGATGGATGGATAAATGGATGGATAAATGGATGGATGGATAAATGGATGGATGGATGGATGGATGGATAAATGGATGGATGGATGGATAAATGGATGGATGGATGGATGGATGGATGAATGGATGGATGGATGGATAAATGGATGGATGGATGGATGGATGGATAAATGGATGGATGGATAAATGGATGGATGGATGGATAAATGGATAAATGGATGGATGGATGGATGGATGGATGGATGGATAAATGGATGGATGGATGGATAAATGGATGGATGGATATAGATAGATAGATAGATAGATAGATAGATAGATAGATAGATAGATAGATAGATAGCCGAGGCAAAATTACCTATTTTCATTTAGTTTAACTTGATATACAAAAATAAACTAAAACTGAAATAAAAAAAATACTAAAACCTATATATATACACATTTAATGAAAAAAATTTATTAATGTTTTGAGTCAAATATTTGGAATAATTGGATATTTTAATGGTTTTGAACAAAGTAATTTATGTTTACCGAAGATGCATTTATTTGATTAAAAAAAAAATCAATAAAATTTAAAAATGTTCTGTATTATACACATTTTTACAATATTTTTCATCAAATAAATGCAGCTTTGGTAAACATAAGTGACTTATTTCAAAAACATTAAAATATCCAATTATTCCAAACATTTGACTCCAAACATGAATCAGTCATTCTTAATTTATTTGTTTATTCTTTTTTTTAATGTGTATACATAGTTTTTTTCTTTCTTTCAGGTTTAGTTATTGTAGTATGTCGAGTTAAAGTAAATAAAGATGTTGCCTTGGCGGCATTTTAATCTATATTTAAAAAAAAGTTTCAGTTAACTATAGTAACCATGTACATATGTGTGTGTGTGTGTGTGTGTGTGTGTGTGTGTGTGTGTGTGTGTGTGTGTGTGTGTGTGTGTGTGTGTGTGTGTGTGTGTGTGTGTGTGTGTGTGTGTGTGTGTGTGTGTGTGTGTGTGTGTGTGTGAGTGTGTGTGTGTGTTATGGCTGTTAAACGATTAATCGCGATTAATCACATCCAAAATAAAAGTTTGTGTTTACATAATAAATGTGTGTGGACTATATATAATTATTTTGTATATATAAATACACACACGAGCATGTATATATTTAAGATATTTTTTAAATTTATATATAAATCTATATACAGTATATACATGCAAATATTTCTTAAATATATACCGGTACAAGCATGTGTGTGTATTTATAAATAAAAAAGTATTATACACAGTACACACACATTTATTATGTAAACACAAACTTTTATTTTGGATGCGATTAACCACGATTAATCGTTTAACAGCCCTAACATATATACATATATATATATATATATATATATATATATATATATATATATATATATATATATATATAGGGTGCAGTTTTGGGCCAGAGACGACGTGAGTAACACAGAAAAAAAAGAGCAGAAAACGCTCTCGGCAGCATCAATACTCTCCTGTGTGTGCGGATCCACTAGCATGACGACACAAAGAGCTTTTTTTCAAACACCACAATAAAAGGCCCAGTTGATCAGACCATGACATTCTCGTCTTTTATGTGTCTGGGCTGCATTAGTCCGGTTATTATGAAACGTCTTTGTACGCACCAACAAATTTCATTTACCACTTTCCCAAACCAGTCTTGGTGTCCAAACCGGGGCGTCATGCAACTGTCTTTGTTGTTGTTTTTTGGCAGTTTGTGGTGCCCTAGATGAGATTAGATGAGAAATAAACAAAGATTTAAAAATTAAACAAATAAATAAAATACATTTAAAAAAATATCTAAAAAAAAAGTGTCTTGATTTTTTTATACCCCAAAAATAATGTGTAAAAAAAAAGTTTTGAACTTTTGAATCAGTAAATTTTCTGAATTAATCATTAAAAAAGTTAGACTCAAAAGAACATGAGGTTTATGAATTCTCTCCCATAGATTAATGGCGACTAAAATTTAGCTCGGTTCATCACAAATCATCGCTAATCTTTGACTCACTGATGCTTTTCTGGAGCTCCAGTTCTCGTCCAATGGTAATTAAAAAATAAAAAGCCTCCAAAAACACCGGTTGGAGTTATTCAGGGACTGAAACGTGTGTAAACCACGACCTAAAGTTTAGTTTTGGGTGAACAATCCCTTTAATTGTCAAATATAGAAATTTGCATTGGTAATTTGGCTCCGGTAGTCAAGCGTTCCTGAATCAGTTAATTTAGTAAATTAATAATTTAGAGCGGATTCATCAAAAAGTTCAACTCTTTTAAGTATTTTTATTAAATATTGACTTACATTTTGGTCGGTTCCTCACACATACAGTAGCTAAACTTTGACTTATGAATATGATAAACTGTGTGGACACTTTCATTATAATTTTATGATGCTTTTCAGAAGCTCCAGTTCCCGTCCATCAGTTCATTTTGTGAATAAATCATTAAAAAAGATTCGACTCAAAAGAACGATGTGTTCATGAATATTTTTAGTAAATAACTACTTAAATGGTGGTCGGTTCCTCACACATAGCTAACGTTGGACTTATGAATATGATATACTGTGTGGACACTTTTATTATAGTTTAATGATGCTTTCAGAAGCTCCCGCCCAACGGACAACAGTCTCTAAAAACTCGAAGGAAGTGTAAAGCATGGTCCAACTTAATTTTTTGAGTGATTTGTATCTTTAAATGTGAAAGATAGAAACGTCCACTGGCTCTGGAAGTGTCCATGACGAAGCCGGGAAGCTTGGCTCCGGACATCTGTCGGCTCGTATGGCGTTTAGCTCTGATTCATTTCTCCGGGGCTCTTGGCCGGTCGGGGTCGGTGGAGAACGCATCAGATTCATCATCGTCGCAGACGTGGATAATGCTTTAACGGGAGATTGTTTTAAGTTCTCCAGCTGGAGAAAAGCCCCAGGCCTTCCTCCACGTAATGGGAAGATTACAAAGACACAGCAGCAGATCTGTGTGTTGTTCCCCATCAGACATGTCAGCGGCAGAAAACACACTCCAGCTTGTCCTACTTTTGGCTTTCGCAACTTCAGACTGTTGGCCGTATTGTTTTATTAATTGAGGTCCGTCACACACACACACACACACACACACACACAGTCAGCGGACGCTAGAAAGGTCACTGTTCACTTTCACACTGATCTTCTCGTACGATCACGTCTGTGTGTATTTATCGGCCTATTGTATTAAATACAATATTTTTATTAAATTATTATGTATTTACCGGTCTCCATCAGACTAGTTAAATGAAGACCTTTTAATAAGATGGTTAAAAATGTATTTATTATATATTATTATTTACTAAAATTATTAATTATAGTAATAAATTATTATTTTACTTTAACAATTACTATTCAAATAAATATTTGTTTAGATTATACTTATGTCAGTTAACTAATTAATATCAATTACTATTATTAATAACACAAATTTGTATTATTATTATAATTTAATTATTAATCATAATTAATAATTTAATATAAAATAAACTCTTTTTTTAAATAACTTATTTTATAGAGGACAAAACTATTTAAAAACATTAAAAATTAAAATAATAATTACTATTACTACTATTAGTTGTAAGTTATACTAATAATAATAATAATAATAATATTTCTGTTATTATCATTATTATAAAATTTCTACGTCCAGAAAAACCAAGTTTCCTGTAAATATCTACAGTATGCCATTATTAAACCGTATTAATAGCCAACTTTTACTTATTAGCTCAGCAAGATACATTTTAAGATTTGTTTGGCCAGAAAGAGAAAAGCGAGCATAGAAGAACAGAATATTTATGCTAACATATCTCATATTATGCTAATAAATAAAGTGTCCCTTGCAGCAATGCTGAGCATGTTTCGGGTTTCCTCAAAGGTCTGTTTATCATCATTCAGACTTAAAAGCGCTCGTCTCTGAGGGTCTTTCCCGCCTCTTTAAAAACATGTCATCCTCAGCTGATCCCAGGACAGGGCGAAGGTCGACTCGGGCTTTAACAGAGACACTTAGCAGGTCGCTAGTCTGATCAGAGAGCAGCATCTGCGAGCATCATTTATCAACCCCAGCATGAAGCCGTCAAGATCCACTTACCCGTCCCGCACACGTCACGCTCAAGACACGGGAACACCACAGAGAAACCGGCCTCATGCTGTTGTTTGGTTGTGTTATGGCTTCGGGCGACGAGAGAACTCGGCGTTTGTGCAACATCTTGAAGCGTTTGAAGCCCAGAATGCAATGCAACTCTCCAAAGAGAAAGCCAGGCTGACTGACGATCCTTCAACTAACACATAAAACATTCAAACATTTCGCTTCAAGACCCAGAATTCATGTCAAGTGGTGAAAAAAGCACATAAAAAGAAAGCCTTATGTTAGCATCTAGCTAACTCGGCTAGCTTTTACCATTTGAGTCGACGCACAATCTTCGACAACGAATGAAAAGGAAAATGTATCTTCACTTTACTTCAAGTTAATATGTTATTCATAAGTTATATCGTTTCTAGACCCAGAATTCATGTCAAAGTAGTGAAAAAAGTGTTTAAAAAGAAAGCCTTATGTTAGCATTTAGCTAACTTGGCTAGCTTTTACCATTTGAGTCGACGCACAATCTTCGACAACGAATGAAAAGGAAAATGTATCTTCACTTTACTTCAAGTTAATATGTTATTCATAAGTTATATCGTTTCAAGACCCAGAATTCAGAAAAACATTTAAAAAGAAAGCCTTAAGTTAGCATCTAGCTAACTCGGCTAGCTTTTACCATTTGAGTTGACGCACAATCTTTGACATCGACAACAATTTTACATATATTTAAGCAGATTGAACACAATCAAATTAAGTTAGGGCAAAATGGCAGTTGGCGTCACACTATACCGCCACCCTCTGGATGTAAGAAGTTTTTACTTAACATAAATGGTTTGTGTTTAGACAACGCATTAGGATTTTGTACTGTTAGGTTGAGACATAATTACGTGGATCTTAATAGAAAAAAAACATTTCAAGTCAACAAACACAATTATTATAAGTAAACTAAATATAAATAAATGATCTAAAGTGCACAACCTTCCTAGTTAATTTTTTTGTGTGTGTGTAGTTGTGTTGTGGACTCTGCTATTATTTTACATTTAGAACGAGACAGTTATCGCCCTTGGTTTGAACCTTATAAATACGATAAGCATTTGTCTCTTACCAGACTGACGTTCGCAGCTCATTGCGAAGACTTCCGGCTGGTTCTGGAGAGAGAAAGAGCAGCTGCTGGAAGTCAAGCTGGTAACTGGCCAAAGTCTTTGTCTCACCCACGTCAAATCTGTGGACTGGAGCCGAAGACAGATCCAGTGAGTCAACGGCTCGTCTTCAGACCCACTGCATCCAGCCAGAACCACGTCCAGCATGTGCTGGGAAACTTCTGCAAGTCTGTCTGGCCATCAGCGATCGGGTCACGAGGTCAACCTGAACTCAGTCGCATGAAAACGGGCCTTTCCAGGGGTCTCGTTTCTAAACACGTGTCTAATCATACGAAATGTCAACTTACATTCATTGGCTTGCATGTTGAAACACGTGAAAATTTGCTCCTAAATTCATCTTGCTTTATTAATCACAAATCGATTAAATCTAGAAATGTTTTTCTAATTGAATACCATTTTTCATCCAATCCATAAGGGAATATTCTTGTGTAATTGAGGTCACAAATTTATGCATTCATTCAGCCATTTAAAGCTGCAGTCCATCGTTTTTCCTCTTTGTCGCCATCTCTGTTAGAAATCTGCAATTGCAGTTATTCGCGGAATTATTAACTGTGCGTGGTGGGTAGTAAATCGGCATGAAACAGCGCGGATGAACACAATGTATTGAGGCTGCCGCGTCGCTACTGTCATATGCAATCTCAGAGTATACTTTTTGAAAGTGTCAACATTAGAATTTTCATCGGAAAATGTCATCTGAACAAGTAAGTAACATTCACTTTTGTTCTGACCAAATTCGGGGGTGGGGGGAAGCATTGCAGTAGCTATATCACGCTGATTAAATCTAACGATTGCTTATATCACGTCAAAACGTGAACAATATATTTTTTCTGTAGCCACTCTGAAGTCCGAAGTCTTTGGGTTTTACAACTGGCGAATCTCCAGTTGTCACTGGTGATTGTCGCTTTAAACTTTCGGGATCCGCCATACCAAGTGCTAAGCTAAATCTCCTCCATCATCCCCACACGCTAGCCGGGGACTCCTTCTCTATGTGTACAGAAGTGACGTAATGACGCAAAGACATGCTCGAAATTCCCGCGGAAATCCACCAGTACCACTGGAATTAAAATCATTATTACAAGCTTACCGTTTTGAATCGAGGTAAGGCAAGCAGGTCGTTTTGAACACTGGCTGGTTACGTTTTTTTTTTCAAAAATGTCTTTTTTTATATTTTTAAACCTAAAAAAGTGCCGGACTGCAGCTTTAAATTATTGAAATTATTCAGCCCAAAATTATTTATTTAATAATTGAATAATAATAATAAATGATTTAAAACATTTAAAAATTTATATTTTTTTTATTAATTAATGTTGAGCTGCATTATCATCATAGCATCATATATATATATATATATATACGTAAATTGTAGTAATTTAATAATCATCTTACAAATTTATATATAACTTACTATTTATATGTAAAACTGTTTTATTGTAATCTTTAAAAAATATTATTAATAATAATTTTATTTATTTTTTGAATAAATTTGTAGGCTAATTTATTAACATTCAGCTGCATCGTCGTCATCATACCACTGAATATATTTAAATTTGAAATTATTCAGCCCAAAATTATTTATAATAATAATAAATGATAAGACATTTTTTAAAAATACATTTGTTATTAATTAACGTTGAGCTGCATCGTCATCATATAGCCATCATACCACTGATTATATATATATACTGTAAATATATTATACATAAATTGTAGTAATTTAATAATCATCTTACACATTTATATATAACTTAGGCCTACTATTTATTTGTAAAACTGTTTTAATCTTTATTAATAATAATGATTTTTTTATTTGAATACATTTGTAATTTATTAACGTTCAGCTGCATCGTCCTCATCATATCACTGAATATATTTTAAAAATAATAATAATAATTTAATAAAGCAAAACAAGTATTTTTAAATGTTCACGAGACTAAAATGTTCTTGTGTTCTTAAAGCTGACTCTGTCTGTTTTTGAGCAGTCTTTCACACTGTGAGAAAAGCTTACCTTTCAAACAGCTTTCGTATTTCCCAGTGAGCTCTCCTGTGGAAGCATAAATATTCTTTTCAAACGGAAAGCTATAGGCTACATGAGAGAAAAGAGGGAATATAATGGGAACGGCGCTTTGCGACTCACGGTCCTCGGCATCAAAAGATTCCTCGGCGGGAAAACGCGCGCGCATATCCCTGAGGTAAAGCCAATCTATGGAGGAAACTCCGTCAGGAATTAAACATTCATGTTCTGGAAAAGATCTGACGAGCTTAGACGTATCCTAAAGCTTCCAGGATGCAGTTTCACATTGTTCAAACTATAGGCTACGCTTTGAAAACACGAGAGCTCGGCTATCAGGACAGATGCAAGCAGCGTAAAAGCTTTTTTTATGTTATTGTTTCGGGTTTCAAAAACTAGCGCCAATGCCAAAACCGGCTTCACTTCACCGTTTACCTTTCATTTCACCACTGTGGCCATTAACAAGTTATAGTCAAATGAAAGAAGTAGAAACCAGATTCAAATCACGTAGCCTACATTTCCTGTCAGAAACTGTGGTCTGGCGGTTAGCGCATTTGCTATGCTAACACATTGAGATGTGGTTTCAAAAAGTCACGGAAAGCTTGAAAATATCAGGGAACTTAGAATATTGGGAAAAGAATCGTTGAACATTTCTATAGTAAATATAAATGGCTAGAGTGGATTAGCATAGCACATGTGGATCTCTGAGCTGCTGCTGTGAGTGAGTGGAGGCGGGGCTAATTTGCATATTTATAGAACCGCGAATACTAAATAAGGCAAGGGTGTCGAGTTACATTCAAGATAATTTAAGGCATGAAGAAATAGTTTTTTCTTTTAAATTTGTCATTTTGGGAGTTTTAAGGGATAAAATGATTGACTACATCTGCAGGGGGACTTGTAGTGTGTGGGACAGTGTGTGTGTGTGTGTGTGGGGGGGGGGGTGCTAATACAATGCAATATCAGATATGTACAATAAAAATGGTTGAAATAAATAAAATTACAATAATGTATCGACATAGACCTCATGTGAGTTTCATTATTACGTCTACTACTTACAATACATTGTTAGTCCCAAGATTCTTCCAACGCTATCTCACGACCAATTCGTACGATTTGTCTAAACCCCAGTGATGGGAAGGTTTAGGGGCGGGGGGGTCATTTGTACGAATTGTGCACCTCATAAAAAAATTACGATTTAGCAAAAAAAATTCGAATTCACCCCGTAAAATACTTACGAATTGCCGTGAGATTGGGTTGGATTCTTCACATTAGTGGATAAATACATATGGTATTTAACCCTTGATCTTAACGAGTTGTGTGTCAGTGAGAAACATGGCGGAATACAATAATACTTGAAGGTATTTAGCAGTGATAGTGTCAGGCTTTTCTATTTACAGCGAAGCTAATTGCCTGCACATACATAATATGATGACATTATAATATAACAATATAATATAATATGATAAAGTTCGCAGTGGCTTCATACAAAAAAGCAAAAACCCAGAACTAGAGTTTAAGAGCCTTGCTGTATTTGTATTTTTGTGTAATAACTTTTTTTGTGTAAAGTAGCTACACCGCCATCTTACTCCGATGAAAATGACTTGAACACACCAATAGATCCACCATTGCAGCTTGTATTCCCTAATGGTCTGGGTGGTAGGACTTTTGCTAAGCGTGCCGGAGGGTCTGGGTTCTAATCCGCCCTCGTATAGTTTTTTTTTTTTTTTAAATCCTCATTGAAATTAAAGATGTTCATTAATGATTGTATCTTAAGAGCAGGGACACTTTTGTGTGCATTTTTGTGATTTCGCCGGAAATAATAGAATCTGCAATGGCATTAAGACTTAACCTTAACACTCTTAAACATCTTAAATACATCTTCTAAATGTCTATATGACATCTAACATAAAACGTCATAGAGATGTATTGCATTCTGAAACAAGAACAAATGTGGGCGGGGCTTGATTTTCTCCATGGGGAATTGATTGGCTGGTTGGCTGGTTGTGGTTTGCTATTGGTGGATCTCATGTGAGTGACAGGTTGCACCGCCCTCGTCATCAGAGAATATATTAGTATTCTGAAGTTATTCTGATTCAAGATTATGAGGCACATGAATTTAACACAATAATGTGCACTGTTTTCCTTCTCACATGTTATATATTTAAGATTAGCTACCGGACAGACTCAGAATCCAAGAATACCAAAAAACATGTTAAGCTCCTCAATAGCGCGAGATGACAAGACGAGGTGGCGGCTTCTATTTTAGCACAGGAGCTTTGAGAAGTGAAACGTGTAAATACAAACAATAACAAGCGTGTCAGCAAGGCGAGTGGGCGTGCCGGTCTCCAGAGCATTAGCAGCTAATACTAGCGACTAGCGGGTTTATATTTAGACTCAGTGTGAAAGAGCCACCGGGTGGGTGTTGATATTCACACCAGTCGCTTTATTCCCATCGAGCCGAGGTGTCGAGACGGGCTACTTCTCCTCCAGCTTTGTGACATTAAACGCGGCCTAGCGTTTTGATACAGTTCGCTTTCATGCCACAACAGAGAGAGAGACTGAAGACAAAGCCACACGCCGCTCATTCATGGCTAATTAGGAAACGCTTTACCTCGCAATAAACACTGAATATCGGTGTCGTTCTGCTGAGCTGATGATGCTGCAGACTTTCCCTCTGTATCCGAGCAGCTCAACGTAAATTAACAACCCCATAATAGTAAATAACAAATGTGTTTAGCCCTTATGCGGTGTTGAAAACCCGGTAACACCTTTTGTGTTCCCGATCTTTTAAAAAAAATAGCTCTTTATGCTATATTATCAGCAAATTTGTCAACCTGTTTTGCTTCATTTAATTGTAGGCATTTAAATGTAAAAAAATATTTATAATTATTTTTGGATAAATGTGTCAATAGTCAACAAAATATATCACACTTAGAGTGTTTTAATGTTTAACCAGGAAGTTTGTTTTGAAATGCTTTTATTTTGTAGAAAATTAAACAGCCACACTTGTGGTGATAAAAGACTGGTCTATTAAAAATAGCTTATAAATCACTCGTCATCGCCATTATTATCAACAAAAATTGGATTCAATCTTTTTGTCAACTTGTTTTCCTTCAGTTAGGACAGGTTTTGTATTTAGTTTTGGAACTGATTGATCGTAGGCTTCAATCTAAAATATAAAAAATAAATTTTGATTTTTTCAGCGGAAGAGTTGGACTGTTGCTAAGGCATCGCTAGGAGGGTTAAACGTCAGTATTTATTTGCTGCTTGTTCTGTCAATGGGAATTCGTAAAAAGTGAGAGCGCACTCTTTAATGTCGCCGTTATGGCTGTCACGTGGTTCATGTAAGCCCCAATAGCTCCAAAACATGTTCTTCTATGGGACAGACAGCAGCGATTGCATTATTGAACGGTAAATATAAAATAAAACACACACCCAAGTACTTTTTCAGCTGTTATTGCATTATTGCATTTAGTTAATGTCATGTTTTGCATTTGGACAGGCAACGAAATACTGTATATTTCTTAGATACGTTTTAGGCTATATTTTTGGAGGGAAAAGCTTTCATGTTCGCATGGGTAGTAGCACTGGCTTTAGCGGCTCTAACTTAACTTTTCCATATCATTCATCTGATGACGGACGTCTCATGATATTTATTTTAGCACAACTTGACAATTCAAAAGAGGTCGATATTTCATTAACTTACGTTGGAACAACTCAACGTTTGGCATTCACCACTCAAACTCAGCCAACACGTCACTAATGAAAAGTTAGTATATCCCAAAAATGCAATTAAATAAAAGTTGCTATAAAGGTGGTAGCGATTCATTACCGAACTAGTTAGATGCTACCTTCACAGCTGGCGGAGTCGCGCTAACTAGCAAGCAAGCAGGCAATGCTAGACAATCGGTTGAAACAACCAAGATAAAATATAAATAATTACGCTGTGCATGTACAAATGAAGACCAGTATAAGCATCGCAAAGGGCCTCTGATACAATGTAGACACTTGACAATTCAAAAGAGGTCGATATTTCAGCAAGTTATCTCTGGAACAACTCGACGCGCTGCAATGTAAGTGAATGGGGTCCAACGCACAAATGACAGTGTTTGGAACTAATGCGATCTTCAAATCCCGGAAGTAGGCGTTTAAAAGCGCCGCCATTTTTTACAACGGAGGTCTATGGGAGTGTCGCAACTCTTTCTCTCTATGGCTCTGGTCTACGGCAAATGGTGCGGAACGAGTTATAATTGCGAAGCACGCAAGCAGCACTAATAAACCATCTTTTCTTTGATGATGTCTCAGTAACACAAGCACAACTCAAGCATGTACGATGGGAAAGAACCACATTTGCTTTCCTGTGTCAAGCATGTTTCTGTCCTGCTGGACTGGGATTTGATAAACCCTAAACGGTCATCTCTTTATTTCACTGTAGCGCCATGCATTGAATCGAGCGTCTTTACGGTGCGCATACTCAATGGCTGAGTTCATATCCTTATGTGAACTCAAATCAATAATCCGAGATTCAGCTCCATCTCGCGCCGGTTTTAAACAGACCGCGAGCGCTACGCTGCATTAGCAGATCGACAAGAGAAACAAAGCCGTCTTCTCACAGGTCCTGTCCTCGTCTTAAACACATCCCCGTCTAAAGCCTTCCAGACAGAATCAATATCCTCCTCCTCCTCACACCTGAGTCATTAAAACCATCAGTGAGGAAAGTCATCGCGGGACATCTGGACGTTATCAGCACATCCGCCGCTAATCGCACATTTGGTAGGCCTCCAGACCGGCCGAGATGTTTGATAAAGTGACCCTTTATGATGAAATATGGCGCAGTGGTTATGATCGGCCTCGCCGCACTGCAGTCGGGATTCAAGCTTTCTGAAGTCATTAATTGGAAAGAGGCAGGGCTGGAAATTAATAAGGGCTCAGGGCAAAAATAATTTATGACAAAGTGGGGCCAAAAAAAAAAATGCTGTAGTACTGAATTCCTCTGCTGTTTTTCTTTTGTTGTTGTTGATGTTTTTTTTTTACTTACAACATTTAGATTATATTATATGCCTAATTATAAATTATTGAATTCAAAAGGCCATTTTGGTCTTTTATAATAATTAATTATAGAGCGTCAGAAAATAATTTACTAACAGACAGAGAAAGAAAGAAAGAAAGAACATTAGAAAGAAAGAAAGAAAGAAAGAACATTAGAAAGAACATTAGAAAGAAAGAAAGAAAGAAAGAAAGAAAGAAAGAAAGAAAGAAAGAAAGAAAGAAAGAAAGAAAGAAAGAAAGAAAGAAAGAAAGAAAGAAAGAACATTAGAAAGAAAGAACGAGCAACAACAGAAAGTCAAGTCACCTTCATTTATATAGCGCAATAGAGATATATAGATATATAGATATTCTTCAGACAGACAGACATTCTTCAGACAGACAGACAGACAGACAGACAGACAGGTATTCTTCAGACAGACCGACAGACAGGTATTCTTCAGACAGACAGACAGACAAGTATTCTTCGGACAGACAGACAGAAAGGTATTCTTCAGACAGATGGACAGACAGGTATTCTACAGACAGACAGACAGACAGACAGACAGACAGGTATTCTTCAGACAGAAAGACAGACAGACAGGTATTCTTCAGACAGACAGACAGACAGACAAGTATTCTTCGGACAGACAGACAAAGGTATTCTTCAGACAGATGGACAGGTATTCGACAGACAGACAGACATGTATTCTTCAGACAGACAGACAGGTATTCGACAGACAGACAGACAGACAGACAGGTATTCGACAGACAGACAGACATGTATTCTTCAGACAGACAGACAGACAGACTTCAGACAGAAAGACAGACAGATATTCTTCAGACAGACAGACAGGTATTCTACAGACAGACAGACAGGTATTCTTCAGACAGACGGACAGACAGGTATTCTTCAGACAGACAGACAGACATTCTTCAGACAGACAGACAGACAGGTATTCGACAGACAGACAGACATGTATTCTTCAGACAGACAGACAGGTATTCGACAGACAGACAGACAGGTATTCGACAGACAGACAGACAGACAGGTATTCTTCAGACAGACGGACAGGTATTCTTTAGACAGACAGGTATTCGACAGACAGACAGACAGGTATTCTTCAGACAGACAGACATGTATTCTTCAGACAGACAGACAGGTATTCTTTAGACAGACAGGTATTCGACAGACAGACAGACAGGTATTCTTCAGACAGACAGACAGGTATTCTTAAGACAGACAGGTATTCGACAGACAGGTGTGGGTGTAGTGTTCACTAACAGCACGTGTTCCTCTGGCGTCTCTTTAACGGTGTTCAGCTCAGAGATATTCCTGAGATGTGGACAGCAGCCGCTGTGAGCTGACGGCGCTGAGAGAGATCAGACAGGTGTGTGTGCCGTACCTGAACACACACACACACACAAAACAGATGGTGCTGTTAGTGCTCGAGTCTCCAGAATGAAGAGATAATTACAAACACTTCACCAAGACCAAACCTCAGTGATAACATGCCAAACGACACACTCTAGATTAAGACCAGCTCCGTTAGTTCATACGGGCACTAAAGACACTACACTGATTTTTAACGACAACGTATGAATATTTTAGGATGGACTGTTCAGTGGATATGTTTCTGTCAAAGTGATTTTACATTGTTTTGAAAAAAAGAGATAGATCCCAAGTGAAAAACAACATTACCCATAATCCTGTAGAGAGATCCACCAATCAGAATTGATCGAGTGACTGGCCACTCCCATGATGCATTACAACTGACAGATAGTCAGACGAATGCATAGACTAACAGACAGACACAGTCAGACAAATGCATAGACAGACAGGTACTTTTTTTCAGACAAATGGATAGACAGACAGGTACTTTTTTCAGACGAATGCATACACTGACAGACAGAATGGCAGATAGTCAGACGAATAGATGGACAGACAGGTACTTTTTTCAGACGAATGGATAGACAGACAGACATGTACTTTTTCAGACGAATGGATTGACAGACAGACAGGTACTAGGATGGACTGTTCAGTGGATGTGTTTCTGTCAAAGTGATTTTACATTATGTTATGAAAAAAAGACGAATGCATAGACAGACATACCGGCAGATAGTCAGACGAATAGATAGACAGACAGGTACTTTTTCAGACGAATGAATAGACAGACAGGTACTTTTTTCAGAAGAATGCATAGACAGACAGACAGACAAACAGATAATCAGACGAATGGATAGACTGACTGACAGACAGACAGACAGATAATCAGACAAATGGATAAACTGACAGACAGACAGATAGTCAGACGAATGCATAGACAGACAGGTACTTTTTCAGACGAATTAATAGACAGACAGGTACTTTTTTCAGAAGAATGAATAGACAGACAGACAGACAAACAGATAATCAGACGAATGGATAAACTGACAGACAGACAGATAGTCAGACAAATGCATAGACAGACAGGTACTTTTTTCAGACGAATGGATAGACAGACAGACAGATAATCAGACGAATGGATAAACTGACAGACAGACAGATAGTCAGACAAATGCATAGACAGACAGGTACTTTTTTCAGATGAATGGATAGACAGACAGAGATAATCAGACGAATGGATAGACTGACAGACAGATAATCAGACAAATGGATAAACTGACAGACAGACAGATAGTCAGACGAATGCATAGACAGACAGGTACTTTTTTCAGACGAATGCATAGACTGATAGGCAGATAATCAGATGAATTAATAGACAGACAGACAGATAGTCAAACGAATGGATAGACAGACATGTACTTTTTTCAGACGAATGCATAGACTGATAGGCAGATAATCAGATGAATTAATAGACAGACAGACAGATAGTCAAACGAATGGATAGACAGACAGACAGATAGTCAGACAATAGATAGACAGACAGATAGTCAGACAATTGGAAGGACAGACATGTACTTTTTTCAGACGAATGGATAGACTGATAGACAGACAGATAGTCAGACAGGTATTTTTTGATGAATGGATAGACAGACAGACAAATAGATAGTCAGGTGATTTGATAGACAGAAATAATTTTTCAGACAGACAGGTACTTTTTTCAGATGAATGGAAAGGCAGACAGACACTTTTTTTAGATACTGTTTCAGACAAACAGACACACAGGCAGATACTTTTTCAGATGAACAGACAGGAAAACATCGCTTTTTTCAGACACTTTTTTCATCCGTGTGATAGATGGACACTTTTCAGATGATATATAGAGAGATGGGCAAACAGATACTTTTTCAGGGTTTTTTTAGGCAGACACTTTTTTTTCCAGACGAACAGATACAATGACGTACTTTTTTCAAAATGGGCAAACACTTTTTTTCCCACATAGAAGAATAGACCAATGCTTCCCAAATAGACAAACACTTTCAGACTGACAGACAGAACACAAAAACAAAACACTTTCATGAAGAACTCATAACAGATCTGAAGATTTGAGACGTCCTGAAACCTGCTCTAAACACTCAAGTCAACATGCAATGAAAATGTACCTTTTTATTTAGTTTAATGCATAATCAAAATGTAATAACTTGCTCTGAAAAGTCTTTGCCTTTCGGTTGACGTCACCAATCCCTCTTGTTCTACAGCCCATCCCATCCATCTTATCGTTCACTTTTCAGCACCCAATCATCTACTGATAACAAATACACATCCTGATTCATATGGAAATGATCAGATCACCGCTGTCAAACACACTGTGATTTCCAAACTGTCAGTTGGCAAAAAACTTTTCTTGATGGAAACCGGCGGTAATGAACTTGGAATTCTATCTTTGGCATGAAATGGGATTTGTGCTGGAAATATGAGCGAGGGGTTTAATCTTCTCGTTCTCTGATGGATGTGAGCTCGCAAGTGAATAAAGCCGCCAACAGACAGAGATCGGAGAAGCGCTTAGTCAGATATTGGGTGTTGGATGTTTCCAGAACCATGTTTGCAGGCCTCAGCTTTTCTTCCAGCGGTGTAACAACTGAGGAGGAACAACAACCCGAACACAAAACCACAGGAGACATTACTGAAGCGCAACACGAGATGGGATTTCTTATTGCTCCGGCTGACTTTTGGAGACACTTCGGCAGCCAAACAATAAATAGACAAGTTGGTTTTGAAAGGGTTTTGGGGAGGGTTTAAGCTCACTGTTGCAGACTACTGAGTTTATAAGAACGACTGTATACTAATACTTTACTGACTTCCAGTGACATGGCCTTCAAGACTTATCTGAACGTTTTACTCGACTTTTTTCATTTGATGTTATTTTTATGGTAATTATCAATTATTTATGAAGATATTAATATGGTTGTTTGTTCTTTGAATGTAATTTCTTTTTTTGTGATTTTAAAGATTGCTTACACTTTATTTTAAGGTGTCATTGTTACAGTGTAATTGTAAGTACCGAGTAATATTAATTAAAAACATGTACAGTACTTACTATAGGGTTAGGGTACGATTAGGGTTTGGTTGAGGGTTAGTTGCATGTAATTTTGCATAATTTACTGTTATTACTATGGTAAGTACATGTAACATACAGTATGTGACCCTGGACCACAAAACCAGCCACATGGGTAATTATTTTTTTAATTGAGATGTATACATCATCTGAAAGCTGAAAAAAATAAGATTTCCATTGATGTATGGTTTATGATAGGACAATATTTGGTCGAGATAGAACTATTGAAAATCTGGAATCTGAGGGAGCAAAAAAAAACCGAAACATTGAGAAAATCTCCTTTAAAGTTGTGCATTTATGTTCACGATTGTGCTGCATTCACTCACAAAAATACATGTTTTATATATTTACGTTAGGAAATTTACTACATATCTTCATGGAACATGATCTTAATATCCTCATGATTTTTGGCATAAAAGAAAAATCTATAATTTTGACCCATACAATGTATTGTTGGCTATTGCCACAGATATACCCGTGCGACTCCAGACTGGTTTTGTGATCCAGGGTCACATATGTTACAAGGACACATTAAAATAAAGTGTTACCTAAAGATTTTTATCGTAGTTTACAGAGTTTGTATGAACTGCTAGAGTTGGTCTACTTTCACTGACTGTCCCTCGTCCACTTTACTGTCACAGTCCATCCACAGACCGGAGGATTCTGACATCCATCAGAACCGGATGAAACCAACAAGACCCAAAACCAGTCGAAACCGGAACATCAGTGCGTTCGGTCACTCTCACAGTTCCTCAGAGGATTCTCCTTTAAAAGCTCAGAAGACTGGAAAATGTCCGAGAGCCGTTACTCCCACAATCTGATGCCTTTCCGTCAGAAAAACACAAAACAAAACAGCCATGTTATAATGGAACGGATTGTGGAAAAAGTTTTTGGTTTTGGAAGAATTTGGTGAGAAATGCTCGAGTTCACACTGAGATCTCTGGCACTGAACAAATGAGCGCAGTTTGAGAGATTGATGATTTTAAAGGGTTAGTTCACCAAGAAATTAAATGGCTGTCATTGATTCCTCACCCTCATATCGTTCCAACCCCGTAAGAAATCGTACTATCTTCAGAACGCAAATGAAGATGTTTTTGATGAAATCCGAGAGCTCTCTGACCCCACATAGGCAGAAATATCATTACAACTTTCAAGGCCCAGAAAGGTAGTAAAGACATTATTAAATAGTCATGTGACTCCAGTGGTTCAACCTTAATGTTATGAAGCGAAAACAATACTTTTTGTTCGCAAAAAATCAACAATCTCTTCTCTCATCAGAATGCTGGCTCACTATTGGCCGGCTCCTGCGTCAGCTTCACACACGTGTCGTGGTGATCACGTGACCAGCGTCGGCCAATAGTAAGCCGGCATTCTGACGTAGAACCAGGAAGTCCTGCCCCGAGTTTACAACATCAACAGCGTAGGAGAATGACGTGGAAGAGAAGAGATTGTTGAATAAAGTCGTTATTTTGCGCAAAAAAAGTATTCTTACGTTGCTGCCAATGGCTGGTTCAGAAAGCTTTCAGATTCATCAAAAATATCATAATTTGTGTTTTTTTTTTTAAGCTGAACGAAGGTCTTACGGGTTTGGAACGACATGAGGGAGAGGAATCAATGACAGAAATTTCATTTTTGGGATAAATAACCTTTTAACTAACCCCAATGCTCTCTCTTGATGGCATTTACAGGTTGTGACGGTCCGGTTCGCCTGCACCTCCAGCCCGGCGGCACCATGTCAAACACATAAATAAAGCACGTGGCAATAAAGCAGCGGGGAAGTGATCCCTGAGCGGGCATCCTTTACCCTCGATGAGACACGTCTGGCCACTCATACATTCATTATAGATGTGCCTCGCATCATATTCACCTGCTCTTCTACTGGACAAGACAAAGGAGAGGTAAATGCAGAGAGAACGAGACGGGCCAATATCACAAAACAAACTGTTCTATTACATTATAATATAAGACGGTTAGTTCCAGTCCTTGATTCTGATTGGTCAATAGCTGTGTTTTATTCACGATAAAACACGGCTATGAACGCTTCACCCAACGGTTCTATGTATCACTACACAACACCCCTAGCAACCGCACTTAGCAACGTAAACACATGTTTGATCTCATTGATATTGTTTATTGAAGCTCTATGGAGTATTGTGAGAGATTGAGTAAGCGAGTGTACGTGCATTTACAGTAGATATAGCATGTTCCTTCAGGTCAGTCCTATAAACGTAATAAAAATCAGTTTGAATGTCCGAAATCTTGTCCTTTTAACAGAGGGTTTTCCGCGTCCTAACACTAGTAATTTGTCAGTTGCGTCTTGCTTCTCCGTGTTCACAAGTTTCAGTCCTTTCAATTTAAAAGTCTTCTCTACTGACTGACTCATTCATAAAGACAGTCTTTGCCGCCATCTAAAGGTGAAATAATGTAACTTCTGTTGTTATTCACGGGCAGGGACTATTTTTTAGTCTTTTAGTTGATTTTACATAATGAAAGTTGCATTGACACATATTTTTTTGGCTTTACGATTTGCATTATGTGCTAACCGGTTTATAAAAGCAATAATATATGAGATGCTGTGCTGTATTGTGAATAAGTCACGGCCGACTCCGATTCGCATCGTGCCTAACAACGCCCTTCGGTCGGGAGTTATTATTCATGATACAGCACAGCCTCGAGTACCTTATTGCTTACATATCAAATGTGCTTTTGTATAAATTTACAAATGATCCTAAAAATATTAAGCAAGTTTCCAGTCCCAATAATAGGATGATCAGTGGGCGACTGACTGTATTTTTGTCTCGGCGTGTCACACCGGTTGGCCGGACTCCACCGTGTGAACACATGGATCTACAGAAAGGTGTTGAGACAGCAGCTGACAGAATGAGTAATGCTGCGGGTCGGTGACATTG
Source organism: Phoxinus phoxinus (assembly GCF_949152265.1). Lineage (NCBI taxonomy): Eukaryota > Metazoa > Chordata > Actinopteri > Cypriniformes > Leuciscidae > Phoxinus > Phoxinus phoxinus. The sequence goes on along the minus strand of NC_136895.1, from coordinate 29,659,467 downwards.
TTCCTTATCTTCATCATCTTCCTCCTCCTCCTGAAGTAGCCTACACTCATATTTATAGACACTTGTTTCACCATGTGGTGTAGTGCAAGTGAATCTAAAAGTGCTAAACCGGAACCTGAGCAGAAGGCATTTAGCTTTTCCCACAACAGGACTTTGGAAAAAGCTAACAGAAGAAGCAGTGAACACACTCGTGTTAAGACAAAGACGTTTAAAAAAACATCAGCAAAAAAAATAATCAATTCAAATAGTCCAATTCCGTGAACAGACCAGTTGATTCAGTGAATCATTGAGTCAAATGAGATTTACATTTATACATTTGGCAGACACTTTTATCCAAAGCGAATTACGTTGCATTTCAAGATACACATTTACATTCTTATAAGTTCTTTCCCTGTACATCGAACCCATGACCGTGGTGTTGCAAGCGCCAACGCTCTACTGTTTGAGCTGCAGGAAATTAGTGAAAGGGAGAGTCGATTCAGTGAATCAGTGAGTAGGGCTGCGTCTGAAATCCCTACTACATAGTAGGCCAAAAACAGTATGTGACAAAAGAAGTAGGCAATTGACCAACTAATTAAGTGAATCAATGAGACAAATTAGTGAAGGAGTGAATCAATTAAGTGAATTAGTTAGCCAACCGAGTGAATCAATTAATTGATTCAGTGACTCACTGAGTAGGGCTGTGTCCGAAATCACATACTTCCCTTCTACATAATAGGCGAAAAACAGTATGTGACAAAAGTAGTGTTTGAATTTACAGTTAGCAATTGACCAATTTCGTGAATTGACCAATTGATTCAGTAAATCAATGAGTCGAATTGGGAGTGAGTCTATTCAGTGAGCCAACTGAATTAATCAATTAATCGATTGAGTGACTCACTGAGTAGGGCTGTGTCCGAAATCACACACTTCCCTTCTACATACTAGTAGGCAAAAAACAGTATGTGACAAAAGTAGTATGTTTGAATTCACAGTAGGCAAAAAGTATTTTTCAGAAAAAGAAAAAAGTAATTTAAAAAAAGGGCTATTGAGGTATTTTTGCAGACAATAAGCCAATCTGACATGAAATAAATAATGAATATATTAAACACTTGCCTGTCTTACAAACTTGCACTCCAGAGTGGATAGTGACTTGCACACCAGTAGGTGGAGTCATTGAATCATTCAATCAAATCAATTTGTTCAGAAACGAATCTTTCAGGAATGAAACGTCACTTAATTTTAACTTCTTGTTTATTTTAACTTTTCTATAATATCAATACCACATTGGCAGGATGCTTTTCAGGGAAAACAGCACTCTTGCTCGTGTGATAGCATATTGTTCAACTAAATCAATATAAATACAAAAATTAGGAACTCATTGGGGCATTTTTTGCCCCTCATAAATTATTTAGAGAACATGTTTGTTAATTTTTATGCCCTTTTTTTGTGAACATTTGTGAATGGACGTGAAGGGAACACTGACGCTGGTTGGTCACATGACAAATGACAACATGGCGAGTAGTACATCGAGATTACATTCATACCACACACGTTCATACCATATATTTAGCAGCCGTAAAGTCATCACTTATTCAAAATAATTACCTACTAAAGAGTATGGGATTTCCAACGCAGCCTCGATTTTGAGAATCAATTAATCGATTCAACGAATCAATGAGTCGATTAAATTAATCAATTATTCGATTCAATTATCAATGAGTCGATTCAATTATCCATGAGTCGATTCAATTATCAATGAGTTGATTCAATTTATCAATAAGTCGATTCAATGAATCGATTAGTCGATTTAGTGAATCAACTGTGTCAAACTCTGATTCAATTATTAATTTATATCAGCACTGGGGGGGGGGGGAGTCCATGGAAATTGGAGATTTTGACTGCACTTTACTACTTGCATTAAACTGTGAATCTACTCTGAAACGATGGTTTCTCTGAATGCAAAACAAGTCATTAACAATTCTCAATTAACTGAGACAATTATCAAATATTGTCTTAAGGCTGAAACATATTCATATTTTCCAGTAATACTTGACGCAATTGAAGTTTTTCCATGGATTGATAGATTTCAAGTCACACAATGAATGCACAATGTAAATAAACAGACTAACAGCGAGTTCTGGAGAGCCTGAAGGCCCGTGAGCTCGACGCTAACGATAGTCGGATGAAACAGTGAACCGCTAATTGCTACGGAGGACTGATCAGGCGGTAATGAGGATAATCCGGAAAATATTTTGTTCCACACGTTAAACCCATAACAGCCCCCACTTACAGTGCGCTGACGGAGTGATTCGTGTAGGATGTGATTTCTGTAATGCGTATTGGCCGGGGATTTTCTGCTGTAGATTAGCTCAAAGTCAGGCCGCCTTCTCAAACACTGCCAATGCGCACATTAAACGCTAATACGTTTGCATTGAGTGACTTTCTGCAGCACATCTTGTTTTCCACATGTTCAACACATGATTTTTAAAGATGCATGGGCAGCAATAGCATGGTTGCTATGGAAGCAGCATGTGGTTATGAGGTATTTTTAGCATAAACGCATATTTGAAAAAAAAATCTTTGAATATAGCATGTGTTTGCTTTAGGTTTGAACAAACCCCTCACACACAGTAAGTATTAAAGCACAGCGGGTGCATTATCCTGCAGCGTTTCAATGATTCCTCAAATCATGTGTCTTTCAGCAAGCGCCCAGAACACCCGCGATACTGCAAAGCAATGCAAAAAAATCTATTTGAGGTGTTGTGATTCTTTGTGAATGTTGATGCAGTGTTTCTGGTGGTGTTTAGTAACATGCTGAAAACCAGGCAACAACACACAACAACAAAAACATCTCAAATGCACTGAAATACGCTAAAAAAAAAAAAAAAAAAAACTCACTTTTTTTTTTTTATCTAAACCACGCAGCAATGCGCTAAAAACGGTTAAAACACAAAAATGTTGCATTTCTAGTTACATACTAAAAACATGTATTAAAAAAAATCTATAAATCAAAGATTTAAAAAATTAAATAAATCTAATACATTTAAATACATGAAAAATCAATTTTTTTGTTAAATTATCATAAAAATAAATTAAAATATCCAACACATAAATTGAATTCACGATTCATGATGGTAAAACAGGAAAGCGTTAGGCTTTAAACAGTGTGAAGTCTTTTCCAGGCCGTCATGCACTTTTGTTTCTGAAAAATGACATTGGAATTTAGTGTATTGACTAAAATAACTCCTAAGTCGAGTTGCACCAAACTTTACGCGAGATCCACTTTAATTGTTGCTCTGACTGAATAACCAAACGAATCACAGACATGCGAGTCAATTATTGCCACGTACGGCGGTGTCGTTATTCTCCAGTCAAAACAAATCAAAAAAGCTTCCTCTGATAAATAATGATTATATTTCTTTGAGAGCAACATTGTGAAATGACAAGCGAAAACAAAAAAAAGATCTGGAGTCAGAGATGAAAGTGAGGGGAAAGTCTCGTCGGCGCGCGGGCTTTGATCAGCCGTCGATGAATCTGGAGAGTTTCGACACAAATCCAGTGGTGAGGGCGAACTGACAGAAGCAGCCTCATCATCGGCTCCGGGACGGGAGACACAGCCTTGATTTACACAAAAGAGCCTCTCCCAGAGGTTTAGCTTCACCCGTCTGCAACCTCAAAGCCAACCGTGTGTCATCTTACATCACAGGCCTCGTCTCCAGAGTCATTCTGTAAAATGGACGCGTTTTCGGTACGTTTTTACGAAGAGTGTGTGCCATTTCAAGCTGGAAAGAGAAATGTTAGTAAGGCTCTGTATCAGCATTCAAGAGTCAACAAACATGAACTGTAGAAAAGATATAAATGTAATGATAACTTTAAAACAAATCAAAACACCTCAGCAATCCCATTAAACTAAAAACTGTTTTAAACAATCTAGAAACCTCATAGCAAAGTGAAAAAAAGAAAAGAAAAAAAAAACCCAGCAATGCACTTAAAATCTGTCCAAACATCTTAATCATAAAGTGATGCACTAAAACTGGCGCGATTGTGGATAAATTGAAAATCCTGATTCTCGATATTTCTGAACGGACAACTAAAAGAAATAACATGTAATTTACTAGAGATTCTGACAAAATGTTAATTGACTGCAGTTTAAAATGTTTAATCTAAATTATTTTAAATGGACTCACTCATACTTCACTCGTTTCATTACTGGATGAATCAGCATTTCTGAACGAATCTGTAAAACGGACGCATTTTCGGTTCCAAAGCATTTTTCCAGTGCGTTTCCGAAGTGTGTGTGTGTGTGTGCCATTTCAAGCTGGAAAGAGAAATGTTAGTAAGGTTCTGTCCTGCTCTCATCAGCATTCAAGAGTCAACATAGGCCTATATGAACTGTAGAAAAAAATATAAATATAATAATAACTTTTAGTTAAGTAAAAGTTCATTTGACAGGGTGGATGTTATGCTTGATGGATTTTGTTAAGCGTGAAAAAGCAACAAATTATGAATGCTAAATGAGAGCAGACTTGCAAACTTCTGAACCAAGACCTTTTTTATTAAGGTCAACCAATGCGCATTGCATGTCAAGATCTATTTTAAATGTAAAAAAGCAAGTGGATTTATTTGAATAAACACTTACCGGATTTTCCGGACTATAAGTCGCTCCGAAGTATAAGTCGCATCAGTCCAAAAATGCGTCATGAAGAGGAAAAAAACATATATAAGTCGCACTGGACTATAAGTCGCATTTATTCCGAAATTTATTTCACAAAATCCAAGACCAAGAACAGACATTTAATCTGGAAAGGTTATTCAGCTCCACAACAGCACACAGAACAACAGACTGAATAGCGTCCGGTGTGTTAGCGTAACACATTAACAGTTATTCAGCGACACAATAGCATAAAGAACATATACCTGGGAGGCTGAATACGCTAAATTAACATTAGCCAGCGAGTCCAACAAGTTACCGGTCAGCAAGTTCACCAAGCTCCCGATCTCATTCCTCAACACTGAATACATTGAGTTCTTCCTCGGTGTCGCTTCTGAACATCTCCGCTAACTAGAGCGCCCTCTCGCGGCTGCAGACGGTAATGTTTTCTCTTGGTTCATCTTAGTCAGTATGAATTAATTTTGATATACATGTCGCACCTGACTATAAGTCGCAGGACCAGCCAAACTATGAAAAAAAGTGTGACTTATAGTCCGGAAACTACGGTAAGCTTGCAATAATATAGCATTTCTGTGTTTACACAGCACTCAAAAGTTGTATTCATAATTGTGTTCTCCTTTCTTACATTGACTCTCCAACTTTCACCATTGCAATCATCCAAGTCAGTCATTCCAGTGTTCATTCCCTGTGAACACCCTCAACCACGCCTGAAAGGAGATAAAAACAACAAACAACACGTCAGCAGTACAACAGTATAATAACAAATGTCGAATTAATGACTCCACTTGATTCATTACTGGATGAATCAGCATTTCTGATGAATCTCTTGAATAAATTCTGCAATGCCAACTACATTTTTAATAGTCCTTTGTCGCCACCTACTGGCGTAATGGTGTAATATTTCAAGTGGACCAAAACCTTTCATCAAAGTTATACTGAATTTTGAACAGTACCCGTTCTTGTCTTACTCTTAGGACAACTTTGATTAACTTTTTTGATCCACTTCAAATGTTGACCACTGTACTTTCGACAAACTGACCTAATGCGTAAACATTATGGGAAGTGTGCCAGGCAGACGGGATTAAACTTTAACCCCTTATACCACAGTCATAACATATTTAAAACAAAAATATCCTATACTAAACCTTAACTAATCCTGACAAACTATATATAATTTGAAAGCTTACAATCTCTAGTTTACATATTTGGTGACTGATTTTCAAAATAAATGACAAAGGAGCCGTAATTTATCAATTTGCATATTTTATCAACAAGAATATTTTCATACTCCTAAGGCGTGTTCAGACCTTTATTTTGAAATAGTGATGAACATGAAAAATCATGAAAGAATGGTAGAAACCTGTTTGTTTTCATGCCAAGAGTTCAAAAGATAGCATCCATTCAATTCTTTTAGAAAAAAAGGTCTGAAAATGTTTTAAATATAAAGAAAATAATAATAGATTCAGCATTTGTGATGTGGCAGCGAGCTATAATGCACATACGTGATCTTTTGTGTTTCTTAGAGGTTGAATTCATTTCAAAATCTGCCAAACTTCCAACACTACTTCATAAATTGTATGAAAATTGTAAAAATAATGGTTCAGATCACTCAAACAACATATGGAAATGGTGCCGCCCTTATATGGGCAGTAATGTCCACTAGTGGAGAAGTGTGGTACTGCGCCCAAACTACATCTCACTGAAAGCTTATTTCAAGAGATATCAACCTAACATTTTAAACACAACTTGTTCAGATTTTTGCCTTTGATTTTTTTGCAGTTTTAGAGTCCACCAGGTTTTGAAAATATATATTTTATCTAAAATATGAATAATTACATTTTTAACGTTGTACATTTTCAGAAACTCAAACTTCTATAACTTTTTTTCTGTTTAACTCTCTTAATTTATTTCACTTCTACAAAAATCTGCCAAGTGTCTTCTTTAAAACAAGACTAATCTGACATCTAGTCCAAAGCATTCTTGAATTACAACCATTTAAGTTCGGCATGTGCATTTTCATGTCTATTAAAAAAAGGGGGGTGCTTGATAAGGGGTTAAGTATGTAGATTGTGTGTTCAGCAACTGTCATGTTTAAAGATAAATCAGCTCATGAAATGAAGAACGAGTGTGCAGATTATGTCTTTTGCTCGCTCATGCTACTCAGAAGTGCTGGTCCGCAAGCGAGCCGTTGAACGGACCCCATTGATAGGCGCATGTTTACCGCCGTATCATCACCGTGATGACTCTGGTCATTGACGGAATTAACTGGAGTGTTTTCCGATTGTCGAGTGTGACCGAGCGGCCCACGCTGTCTAAACACAAGGACTTGCTTTCAAGAGCACTACCTCTTTGTACACTCTCAATCAATTCCAGGAATAAATCGGCAAAGGAAGGGCACAATGGAGAAGCATCGGGGCCCACGCTCTCGCAGGAGGAAGATAAAAGCCCATTCAGCAGAGCCAAATACTGAGAAAAGCCGACGTAAGAACAAGTGTAACAGCAGAAAGTGTACTCGTTTGTTCTTAGCACTGACGTTACGATACTGTAAACTCATGCTGACTTTCCTCAACAACGGGTTTACGTCATTGCTTGTGCGTCTTATAACTGATCACAATGTTGCAAGGAGTGGTGCAACTTTTCTATAACATCAACATTGCTTTTTGTTTGCAGTTAGGTTAGCAAAACCATCACAATGTGCCAATAAGCCAGATAAATACCAGCTTTTGTGGTTAAAAAAGTATATAAATGTTTTTTGGGGTTTTTAATGAGCGATGGTTTGGCTAGATACGACTCTTATTCCTCGGCTGGGATCATGTAGACTAGAGACTTTGAAGCTGCACTGAAACCTTCAAACTGTTGGACCCCATTGAAAATCCTGGAATAAAAACCTTAATTTCTTTTCAGGACATTTTAATCAGGTTCAAACCTGGTATAAACTTATTTCCCCCAATAGAAAACATGAACAAAATGTTCCACTAATATTGCATGGTAACAATTGTATAAAAGTTTGGTATAGTTTCTTGAAATGTCCTAGAACGTTTCTACAACGCTGTACTGTAACATTCATTGCATTTTGGTTGCAGGAAGGTTGTCAAAATAAGTCAGAAAAATAACCGCTAGACCAGCTTAAACCAGCAAAGACCATCAAACCACTTTAAACTGGTTTAAACTTTTTTTTTTCCAGCAGGAAAACATAAACAAAACATTCCACAAACGTGTTCATGTTGTATTGTATCCGGCCAAAAACAAAAATGTTATATATACACATGAAAAAGTCCACACTTTCAAAATTACGTCTACTTCAAAATTAGCAAAATGCGCCAGCTGAGATACCCGCTAGACCAGCAAACAACCTCAGACTGGTTTAAACTGTTCTGCGTCATTAGCTAACAGCTAACAAAATGCAATGTTGTGAAACTGTGAAAAAAAAGTGCTGTGCAAAAGCAGAGTCTAAAACTAGCAACCCCTTTTATTTCTTTCCTTCGTTCATTCACAGAATGAGTCACATCAAACGCAGATGCTCTGTTAGCGTTAGTGTGTTGTTCTGTGCGACAATATCACAGGTCTTGAGGGAAATTCAGCTCATCCAGCCATATTTACCCTGCCTGTCATGCAGCTAGCGTCTCTAAAAACAACAGAGGAGATAAAGCAAAGAAACTAGCGTGAGAAACTGGAGGGAAGAAGTGGATGAGGAGTGTCAAATACATTCCCGGTGCTTTTTTGTGAAGAGTCTTAACAGTTTTAACAGCAACTTCTGCTCAGGAGTTAGCGGTTTATTAATAGACCGAAGCACTGCATTGTGGGTAAAGGCGGCTAAGTCACATGTGACAGGTTAATTGACTGTGAGATGATGTTAATAAGGTTTTCTTGCTAGCATTAAGGTGGAGGAGTCTTGAGGTGTGATTATGGAAGGAGAGACAGACTGAGAGTTGTGCCAATAATAACCAGAAGATAATCCAGGGTCAGGAAGCCAAAACTCGCTCAGGCGTAGCGCGCGGAAGCCACCCAAAAGCGCAGAGCTAAGACGCGCGCTAATTTATTACGTGTCAAAGAGACAAAGCTTAAAAGAGGAGAAATATTAGAACCAGACACAAAACGACGAGGAGGTCAATTGAAAGCCTCGAATGTGAGCTCAAGCTAAAATATGAAACGAAACGCTATTATAAAAGTTTGCTAAGGCAATGTCAAACACTGAATTCATATGGTTAAGTTAGGCTACTCTTTATGATTTCTGCCATATGAAGAGAGAACAGAAATGTTCTGCTATATTAAAATCTTATGAATTAGCCCATATATAGAAATGCATGCTATGTCATTTAGAGGATATAGATCTTATGATGTTAGTTTATGAACAATATTAGTAAAAGAAATGGATTTTTCCATTATTTGCCATTATTGAGTGTTCACACCCCATAAAGTAACTTGTAAACTGGACATTTTAACCTTTAGCTTATGTGTCTGTATGATATAACCAACAGTATTTCTAAAGAAAACTGACTTGAGAAACAGCCAACTAGCAGTTTTAACATCAATGAATCTGTGTGCTAACTGACAGTATAAAGACAACCGGTTTAGGGTACATTTAACAATTGTACAATTTACAAAACAAAAAAAGTTTGTCCTTTGCATTTTTTTCGCGTCAAGATGACAATGTTGTCAAAACATTCCCGTTCACGCGGATCCGCCAAACCGATTAAAAACGCTGTATTCTGCTGCCAGGCCAGTAGATGGCGATGTCATTTTGTAAAGAAACTACACACCTGTAGACAAAAATAAAGATATAGTTTTAATTGAAAAGTGTGTGGTGTAAAGAAAACTGCCTTGTGAACTGTGGCCAACTCACCATAAGCTTATGTTTCTGTTTACTAACCGACAGTATTTGTAAAGGAAACACACTTGTTAACTAGCAAACTAGCCATTTTAACCGCTAGCCTATGTTTCTGCATGCTAATCGGCAGTATTTATTTAAAAAAAACTGACTTGAGAACCAGCCAACTAGCAATGTTAGCCGCTAGCCTGTTTCTGCATGATAACCGACAGTATTTTTACTGTGAATTGGCTAACTAACCATTAGCTTATGTTTCTGTTTGCTAACCGACAGTATTTGTAAGGGAAACACACTTGTTAACTAGCAAACTAGCCATTTTAACCGCTAGCCTATGTTTCTGCATGCTAATCGGCAGTATTTATTTAAAAAAAACTGACTTGAGAACCAGCCAACTAGCAATGTTAGCCGCTAGCCTGTTTCTGCATGATAACCGACAGTATTTTTACTGTGAATTGGCTAACTAACCATTAGCTTATGTTTCTGTTTGCTAACCGACAGTATTTGTAAGGGAAACACACTTGTTAACTAGCTAACCATTTTAATCGCTAACCTATGTTTCTGCATGCTAATCGACAGTATTTCTATTGTGGATTGGCCAACTAACTGACTTGAGAACCAGTACAACTAGCAGTTTTACCCGCTAGCCTATGTTTGCATGCTAATCGACAGTGTTTCTACACTGAATTTGCCAACTAACCATAAACTAGTCTCTGTATGCTAACCAACAGCATTTATAAGAAAACTGACTTGAGAACCAGCCAACTAGCAGTTTTAACCGCTAGCCTATGCTAATCGACAGTTAACAAGCCCTTTTAGCCCTGTACTATCTCATGCTACGGCATCAAACGTTGATTATCCCCTGCTCAAAGCTAAGTGACTCCGCTCCGCTGAGAAAACGCTTAATTCGCCCTCTTGAGTTTGACAAGCGCTCTCTGTTCTGATCTCCACAATGACGGGCGACTGGAAGGACGTGGACACAATAGCGTGACGTTCACTGAAGGGATTAGCGGTCACCTGACAGTCGTTGTGCGGTCAATGAAGGCTCCGCGGGGACACTGCTGATAGCCTTCGACCCTCCGGAGAGATTAGTACCTGTAGAGTTATTATTCCATTATTCTGTCGAGGAAAGAGGTGTCGATCCTCCTGCCCTAATCATCCTGTGCGCTTTCACTTTCACAGTTATTAAAGATCTGTCAACTGAAGCCGTTCAGCGCGAGCGCGAGGTCACGGCGGGAACATGAAGGGGAAACAAAAACAGGTTAAATGAACTCTTGCTGAATTTGTTTAACTCTTTAGGTAGCAATTTAACGGTATGTTATTGTTTTAACAGGAAACGCTAGAATCTGAAAATATTATAATCCAGTCTCTGGGGTGTGCTACTTTCATACGTGATATTTTAATGTTATTTCAGTTTAAATTATTTAAAAAAATATATAAATTTGACAATATGATTTTTTTTAAATCTATTTACTCTAAATATTACAAAAGCTTTCATTTTAAATTATATTTATCTGAATCAAATTATGAAAAAGTGAAAATTTATTTAAAGTTAAATTATATTAAACACAATAGGCTATGACTTTAAAATGATAAAAAATGATATTTTAGATATTAAATATATTTTCACCTTTTTGCATAGTTTATCTTTAGTTTAATATTTTTTGCATACTACTTTTTGCATAATTATATTTCAAATAAATATTTAAAATGATTTTTTTTATATATTTATTTTCAATTTTTTATTTAACTGCAAATTATTCAAAATGATGACAAAGATGCCAAATATATTTTCAACAAAAAAAAACTATTTAAATCATATTTATCTGAATTCAACCCATGTAAAAAGAATGAATCATATTTGACAATGTTTAATATAAAAAAAAATAACAAACCCTTCTTTCTTTTTTTTGCATAATTGACAAAATTATAGTTCACCTGGAAAGTACGCTTAAGATATTCTTTAAAAAGAAGTGACATTTACCTTTTTTTTCTTCTCATATACCGTCTCATATCTCATCATGCCTTTCACTCAAACTTCTGATTGTGGATGTTTCACATATTAAATTGTTCAAATCATTATTTACACATGTTAATGAGGTAGCCTACACAGAAATGCATTCACATTGTCAACGCATATGATGGATGCATCCACTTCCCATAATCCTCTCTGTTCCCAAGCCGACTTTGATCTCGACCCTCAACGATGCCCTTTAATTTGATGATGACACCAAAAAGAGCGTCACTGGGAATGAGGACACTGCTTATAATCCAATCAGTTGTAACTGGTCGAGCGCCTTCAGTCCTCCTGCCCTTTCTGCTGGCCGGTCAAATGAAGTTGCTCAATGTCAAATGTCAGAGCGCAGACATATTGGCTTTCTTTCCAAATTTCCCAGCTTGCCATGGACGTCGTAATAAGCAGCGGTGATGTCTGTATTTACAGCTTCCCATTGGTCAAAACACACACACAGTCTTAACATTCGAGTTGCCAAACAATCTTTGTGTGACGAAAAGGAAAATCAAGCATGTTTATTCTGCACTTTTGTCATCTGTCGCTTTAAAGGTGAACTTTGCAGGTTTTTTACCTGAACTGAACAGCTTCGGAGTCATTGGAATGGTTATATTACTTTTTCCGGGTTGAATGGTGGTCGTCTCGCACCCCCCTATCGCCTGTGAGCGGAGAAACCACACTTGAAACTTTGGGCCGGCGACCGCGGCGTCAGGAAGTATCGCGTGATATCAGGTCTCGCGATGTAAGAAATTGGCGAAAAAAATCTTCTCAAATTCTGTCATTATTGCGCTCCCTCACGCTGTTCGAACCCGAAAGAAGAAGACGTTGTAAAGAATGTCCCGTCTGCTGTGATGTCGTTGATCTACTAGCCTCTGGTATCTGAGTCACACCAACAAGTTTTTCGACAGTGTTGTCAAATATCTATTCCGAAGCTGTAGGGGGCGCTCTATAGAGAAACCTGCGAGAATACAGCGAAGAAATTCCCGAAGCTGCATAGCCCTAGCCTGGGAAAACCCAGACCACTTCCGGCAAATTTAGATTTGCTCTGCAAGTGGGTCTGGCAAAGAGCCCATTGAAACCCATTTCCAATCCGCCGAAATCGCGGCACCAATCAGAAACGTTTTACACGATGACGACAGAGCAGAGACGGTGACGCAGATTTTGTACATTACAAAGATGGATGCCGCCGTGGAACATCACAACATCACTCGTTCGAATCAGCTATCGCGTCTGTTTCAAGCGATTTAAAATGGTCATTTTCGTTAACACAAACAGAGAATTACTGAGAGTCTCGAGATGGTTCTCCGTCGCTCTGCATACGTCATGTCATTCATCGCTCTGATTGGTTTTAGATCTTTCCGACGTCCGTTGGTGACGCCCCTGTGGAAATGAATTGTCTATGGAGCTTTGCCAGACCCTTACTCAGTTACAACTGAGAGGGTCTGGGTTTTCCCAGGCTAGCATAGCCCTGCTTTAAAGCAACACTAAAGAACGGTTCCTCTTCGGTCGCCCTACAGGCTGGAGGCGGAATTGTTTATTACCGCTTTCGTAAATAATTTAGCCTCCCGCCGCTACTGTCGCACGCACGCTCGCTGTTGATCCAGCGCCGGCTCTGGAATGAACGATGTCCACAGACAAGGTAGAGTATGATGCATGATTTCATGAAAGTTTGACGTGTTGCGACATCAGAAACGAAGAAAAACTAAATAATGACTATTGTAACGCTTGGCGTAAAGCAAGCCAAATTTGTAGTTTTTTTTCGTCCAGAAAACTTATTTTATTTCATTTTTATAATATTTTTTCTATTTTTGAAAGAAATTTTTTGGGAGATTTTTGTTATTTTTTATTTTATTTACCTTTAAATTATTAGATTTAATCAATCAATAAATAATAAATAGTCATTTAGAAGCACATTCCTCACATTCTTTCAAGTGCGACAAAAGTAGTGGGTACTGGACCCCTCCAATGAACACTCAATTTTATAAAATAAATTTAAAAATTTAAAAAATCAGGTCAGGATGAGGTAAAGCAGGATGGATTCTGATTGGCTGTCAATGTTTTTATCGTTCATCAGCAGGAAAACAAATAGTTTAACGATTTACTCAATTTATTTACGATTTATTTAAAATTGATGTCATTAACCATAAAAAAAGAGTTAAAGTGTTGTACAACATCTCTACATTTCTTTACATTTGAAAAGCGCAAGAGTCACGGTTCTCGTCACAACAGTCGAGTGTTTGTAGTCACGTACGTTTCATTGAAATTTCAGACGACAACCTTTCACTCCAGCTTAATCACATCTGTGCCACGCAAACAGCCTCGACACACAGTCTATGCTCCACACGTGTGAATTATACATGGATGCATCACTGTAATGGCTTCACTGTCACTGCCGACGGCTCCGGCTTATTATTCCACTTATTATGCAGAAAAATTTACTTTCATATCAGTCAGACGTGGTTTTACAGATGGATTCTCATGCTGCTGTTATGACATTATATGACAACTATTAATTTTCCATATATATATATAGCTATATAAAGCTTTGTTATGAGGGCAAATCTCACAAAAACCTGGAAGGAAAATTAATTTACAGGTGAAACTCGAAAAATTAGAATATGGTGCAAAAGTTCATTTATTTCAGAAATTCAACTTAAAAGGTGAAACTAATATATTATATAGACTCATTACATGCAAAGTGAGATATTTCAAGCCTTTATTTGTTATAATTTTGATGATTATTTTGACGATATTAAAATGTTTCGAGTTTCACCTGTGTATATATATATATATATAATCTGAAGTTTTTATTAAAAATACGCATGTATGTAATAAACATGAATTAAATATATTTATTTGTATATATATGATGTATTGAATAATTTATATTTAAAATAATTTTAATAAAAATATAATTGTACATAATATATTTATATATATATATATATATACACACACACACACTACATTTTTTATTTTTTATCGTTATTTGGGTTGATTTTATTTTTGAAAAAAATTTTTTTATTATTTTATTTCAACTTTATTTCAATTAACAAAAATGTTTTTAGAAGTAGTTTTTTAATAGTTTTAGCATACGTTTACACAATGTAGGCTACTAAAAGTTTTCCTTTGCATTTTTCGCATACAGATGACAACCATTGTCTTCATAGAGATCTGCGAAAACTATTAAAAACGCTGTATTATTCAGCCAGGCCAGTAGATGGCGATGTCACTTTATAAAGAAACACTACGCAACTGAACACAATACGGATGACGTCAAGGTTTTCACAAATTATCGTTTTTGTAGTTTGCGATAATGGTATCATTTTCAAAAACTTGCACTTTAAAAACCCGTTTATAAAAGCTTTCCGGCCCGCAAAACGCTGTTGCCGTGTAAATGAACGTAAAAAGTAGAGGTGCTTTTAAAATGCTTTTTATGCATTTAAGCAAAATGCATAAAAAGTAGGGCTGTCAAAAGTTTAATCGCGATTAATCACATCTAAAATAAAAGTTTTTGTTTGCATAAAATGTGTTTGTGTACTGTTTATAATTATTATGTATAAATACACACACATTCAAATATTTGCATTTATATACTGTATATACATTTATATAATTTATATTATATATACATATTTTATATATAACAATTTTTCTTAAATATATACATGGTTGTGTGTGTTTTTATATATATAAATGATTATAAACAGTACACACACATATATTATGGAAACACAAACTTTTATTTTGAATGCGATTAATCGCGATTGATCTTTTGACAGCCCTAATAAAAAGTTTTGTTTTTAGTTGAAAGCGTGTCGTGTAAACGGCCCTCAAGTTAGCAATAATATCCCTGCTTTTGCATATTCAAATTTACCGCTTCACAATCAGTCATGTGACATACAAGAACCAATAGCGGTCGCATCACTGGTGTCAAAACCAGTCACATGTCTGCGCACATGCAAATTACATGTTCTTGAACATTCTTCAAAACAGGGGCGGAGCGGGGGGGTGGCTAATTGGGCTTAAGTCCCGAATGTTTTGTCAAAAGCCCCGAATCTTTTAGGTTTTTTAAAATAACTTCAACTTTGTTCCATTCCTTCTCAGTCTTTCTGACTGGAGCGGCAAAAAATGAAACAAAAGCTCTATTACCGTGCGTGGTGGCGGACGGTCATGCATCGCGCATCACTCAGCTTGTTTGCCAACTGCCAATAAAAACGAACGAAGAATATAAATCTTCTTCTTCGTCGTTGTCATCAGGGGCTGGCGGGCTGTTGATGTTTTCACCGGCGTCGTAGCGAGCTTACTGGCTAACCGGCTGAAGTTAATATGGACATAACAAAGTTTTTTATATGGAACACTAACAGTAAACCTCACCGGCCGGAGAGAGATTCAGAAGCAGCGTCGGACGAACTGCGGACAAGTGTAGGCTATGTTGCGTTCACACCGAATGCGAATAGAGCGTCTGGCGCGAGTGATTTCAATGTTTAAGTCGAAACGCGAATGAGGCGTTTAGCACGGCGCGGTAGACGCGAATTCACCTCATTCGCGCGTCCAGTTTTTTTTTTTTTTTTTACTGAGTAGGCCTAACTATCATCATTTTCCCAGATAGTGTATAGTTTTTTAAGCAGTCTATTATCTCAAACAGCCTGAAAAATAGTGCATTTAGCTGACGTAAATGGTAAAAAAATCTCCCCGGGGGAGTAGACCCCCCCACCTAGGTTTGGGCTAAGCCCCGAATGTTTACATCATCTGCCTCCGCCCCTGCTTCAAAACATCTGCTTTTGTGTTCCCGCGTCCATTTTTTGGGGGATTCTCTGTGGATGTTGGCTTTTGATTTAATCTGGCGACGTTAGAGAGTTATGGAATCTAACAAGCTAGTAATTTCACCCGACGCATGAATCTCGCCCATAATATTGAAGCTTCAGTCTTGGTTCAGAGCTCAAACATTGACACTGGAAGGATTCCCGCTCAGCCGAAACAAAGGCATTCTGGGAGCCGCTACGACGAGACAACAGGACATGAATTACAGCGCTAGCTCTCGCTACGTGTCCAGGCCTCCCGGCGAGAACATCGATTCGCTGCTCATCCGAGGAGAAAGAGAAGAGCTCCAGATGGTATGGATTATTTCACGGAGTCCGCATTGATGGCCTGCGTCGAACACTTGGGGAAGGATATGTGGAAAAGCACAGGTCACTGCGCGCGAGTGTTTTTAGCATTGATGTGAGGTGCTACTAATACTGTACAATGTGAAGAAAAAATCTCTTTATCTAAAACGTTTAGACTAGTATGGTTCGTTGGGCTGAACCGAGACCAGTTCCTGTGAATATTAAACCACAAAGACAACCCGTCAAAATAAAAGTTCTGTATTGTGACAGAAATATATTACTTTTAATATATACTTAAATGTATTTTTAAAGTGATAACAATAACATTATTTTTAAGCAATATCATAATATTTTTCTTTTAACATTCAACAGTAAAGAAACACTTTACATTTTAAAAGACTAAATAAATAGCAATTTTGTATGCCATTATTTGATTACCATCGTTTTTGATAATAAATGTGTATAAAATAATAAAACCAGAAAGGTTAAGAGACACAGTAATGTATAAAATAATAAAAATAAACTAGATAAAAGTTCATCAAGACAAACTTTGACGTTGGCTTGAGAAAGCTTTACCAGAAAGATTGAGGAAGTTTGAAGGTTTTCAGTAGTTTGAAGTATAAAGTAGTTTAAAACTTAAAGGCAATACAGTCTCTCAGAAAAACAACAGACAGACAGAGAGATGTTGTTAAGGTGTTTAAAGATGTTTCTAACAAGACTGAATTTGTTAGATTTTTTTCTAGCATTAATTAGCATAATACTAGCATGTTTCCAGAATTATTTAACACACTGCTAGCATGTTGTTAGCATGATTTAACACATTACTAACATGTTTAAACATGCAAGTTTTTGCATGATTTAACACTTTTCTAGCGTTAGCATGTTTCTAGTAGGGATATTTTGGCTGATACCAATAACCGATAATTCTTTATATTTAAAAGCTGATAACCGATATATTACAGACTTGCGCTGGTGCACATGTTGCTGTATTTTCCTTTTTTGAAGTAATTCCAATCATATTTCAAGCCATTCAAAACAATCATGTTGAACAGTGCACATCTGAAGGAAATTATTTATCTGGCAAATTTTCTTATCGGGCCGATAACGTTCTAAATTAACATATCGGCCGGTACCGATATGGTTGCCGATATATCGTGCATCCAGTTTCTATCATGAATTAAATCAAATTAGAAACATGTTTTTTTTTTTTTTTTGATTATATTAGCACATTGTTAGCATGTTACCAGCATGATTTAACACATTGTTAGCATTATTCAACAATTTGCTAGCAAGTTTTAACATTTTTTTATTATGCTAGCATGTTTCTAGCATGATTTAACACATTGTTAGCATTATTCAACAATTTGCTAGCAAGTTTTAACATGTTTTTGATAATAAATTTGAATCAAATCATAAATCCAAAACAGACAACAGAGAATTCAGGGGAAATATAACAGATTTCATTGTTTGCTATTCGCTTGTTCAGGCCGGTTTAAGATGATTTAGCTAGTTTTCCATCCTGGTAACCACAGACCACAGCTAAACACCTCAGACCGATCTAAACTTTCGTCAGAAGGCAGTGTCTTCATGAATCCACATCCCCAAGTCCCTGTTTTACCTTCCCAGAGTTCATCGGTTTTCCGCTGACTCGGCGGAAAGATAATTATTCATGTACCCAACGTTTAGAAGAAAAATGCCTTTGTATCACAGCCAATTTGAATAATTCAGCTGAGTGCGACGTACATTTCCCCTCTTGTTTGAATTGGTGGCGTTCCTGCTAATCTAAGCTAATGGACTGAAGACCATCTTTGTCTAATCTGGATGAGGACCGTTGATTCATCATGGCTTGCTTTGATGTATCGCTGCAGTTTCCATCTCTGAGCTCGGGAAACCACACTTTATCTGGCTAATGCTAACTCTTAAGGCAAGAGAAATCAACTTCTGGAGTCTGGCCATGAAAAATTGTGTGTGTGTGTGGTGTTGAATTACAGTAGTAAATATACAGTTTTATAGTTCAAGTGCTCTATCCTGAAATATTCAATGGGATTAGCGAGGAAACCTTTTGAATCTGTGTCCGAAATCAGTCTGAATGATTCATTAGCGAACTGAAAAAAACTTTTTTTTTAAACCCTCATTTAGTAAAATCTCAAAAAATTGAAGGTCCAGGAAATATAATGGAAAGTTAAATACTTTGTAAGTTCAATTCAATTCAATTTCATGAATCAGTTTCAACTGACAATCTCAATTAATCATTTGCTCACTTAAAAATATTCTCAAAAATAGCATTTTTTTATATTTCTACTACAACATGTTATTATATCTAAGTAAATATTACTATTAATGACTGTGCATTGTTACAATGGTGCATTTAAATGAAATTGACTTTTGCTAATTTCGTGTAAAACATGATTAGATAATCACAGATAATCTGCGCTTTTATTCCCGGACTTATTGAAACACTCTCATACTGTCGCTCTGCTTTTGCTTCTTTCTTTTCTCGTTTAAAATGACAACAGTTTGAAAGAGACACAGTCATCATTCTCACTCTCGGTTTGACGGATGCTGATAAACTGACACGCATTGAGTCTGACAGGTTGGCGCGGAGAGAACCGGGTATCGGCACATCCCTGTTAAACCTCACCGTCTCCCGCGGCCTTGGATCGATACCAGACCAGGACGGGGCTTTTTTTAGACCGTCGGCCAACGTCAGATGAACTGGAGATGCTTGGGTTTTACCCTCAAGGTCTCCAGACATCGAGCTATCGGATAGCTGACCGCGGCCACGCTCTTCCCGTCCCGACACACACCTCATTATTTCAGGGCATAGTGGTCATTTCTGCTGACCTTGGACCAGATGCGAGTCAAAGCAAGATAAACTGATACAACACACCTGACACCAGATTGACCGCGGCCACTTTTCCTTGATGTTTGTAAACTCTAGTGTACGGTAGTCCCACAGTTATCTAATGCAGGGTTTAGCATTCAGGCTCACTCTAAAAAACAATCAAATAGCACTGGGTTAAAAACTACCCAATTTGGTTTGTTTTTAACCCAAGGGTTGGGTAAATATAGAGCACATGTTGTCTTGATTTTACCTAGCAAATAGGGTTGTTTATTTAATCCATCATACTCGGTTGATTCATTTTTACTATAGTACTAGCTTTTTTTAACTTTTTTTTTACTTCATACATGAATTAATGTTTAACTTCAATCCTCTAAACTTAAAAAAAAAAAAGTCCACAACCACAGGTTTGCATAATTCCTTTTTATCATATTTTACAGTATAGCATATTTTATATAGTTTTGAATACATATTGCCTACAATTAAGCGCGTTAATAAATATTAGAAGTAAAAAATAAACATTTAGAAGTGATTCAAGTGTAAGTGACCAGACGGCATTTATATTCTGTCGACATACAGAATAACGAATTTATACTGTAGATACAAAAAATGTTCACAAACCTGTATTTTCCCGAAGACACGCACCAGTTTGACGGAGCTGCACTTCTCTCTCCAGGGGTCTGTACCATGAAGGTAGCTGAACAAACTCGGGGTTACAGGATTAGTTTTGAGTTGACAAAACCAAACCGATATAATCAGGCTTTATTGGTACCATGACGCAGCTCATCAACTTTCTCTGTCAACTCAGGCTTTGATCTTAAGCTATGATTACTCCACGAGCGCGTGCACATACCAAAGTGACGTTGGCACCGAACAACCAATCGCGTTAGATATAGATCGAGCGAGAGCGATATATTTTTTCCGTGGAGGAGCAAGAGATAATCATTCAGAATTACGATTAATTTAAATATGCATTACAAGCTCGAAACAATACAGTCTCTGCTGCCAAAGCAAGAAGACTGTTGGAGAAAGATTGATGATTGCGTTAATGTGTAAGCTAAACAAATACGTTCTATATTCATGTAAAATTATGTATAGGCTATGAATGTGTGTATGAAATATAGCCTATATTTTTATAATATATAAAAACTGCGCATGTATATACTAATAAAGATTAATATTCATTTATTTTTAGATAACTCCAAACGTTCTTGGCAGCAGATAAAGACAAAATATAAAAATATCCAGTCTAGTGCAGGTTAGCCGTGCAGCGTATGGCAACGAACACCGATTAAAGCCGAGCTACTTTCATAGTACTTAAAACCCAGGGTTGGCGGAAACTCAGATGAAACATAGCTGGCTAGCCACCTAAACCGGCTTCATGGTATAGGCCCCTGAAGAGGTCACAAAAAGCCCGTGATAAACAACTCAACCCCTGGGTAGTTATATCTAATCCAAGATCTGGGTAACACAAAAACTACCCAAACCCTGAAAAATAACCCACAAATATAAAGATAAAGATTTTTTAGAGTGTATAACCTTCGATTGGTTTTCCTCGTATTTAAAGGATTGGGCTTTCTCGGTATCGGGAACTTTTCCGCTTCTGTTGAAAGTGTGGGGTTCCCCAGGGCTCGATGTTGGGGCCAGTCTCGTTCTCCCTTTACATGCTTCTGGGTTTTATTTAAACATGGCGTTCTTTATCATTTGTATGCTAATGATTCTTAAATTGATCTACACTTGAAATATGGGGAGCAATATTCTCTTTTAGTCTCTGTTTGAATGTCGAGTTGAGGTGAAGTGTTGGTTAAAAAAAAAAAAACGAGATGGATGGGAATCTTCTGAAAATATAAATACACTGCAGTAGAAAAGTTTTGAATTGGTAGGATTCTCTTCTTCTTTGCATTTATTTGATTAAAAATAAAAAATAAAACCCAGTAATATTGTAAAATATGACAATGATGAAAGTTTTAGATGACAAGAAATGGTTTGGCAGTAGTTGAAAATATCAAAAGACAATTTCGTTCAAGGATTTAGCATACAAAATAATGTTTGGGAACCTGCAGTAATGTAAACATTAGCACAAAACTCCCTTCACACACAACATCAGCTCTTACCACACTGCATTTTTTTAAATGATAAGACATAAATAAGATATTGGGTTGGAGGGCAGGATAATTGTATATTGATTGTAAATAATAGAGCGTACATCACAATAAAGAGCCCACTGCAGCAATTTCACAGACTTGAGGCCCGAGGCCTTTGGCCGTGAAGGAAACGCAGCTGCAGTCCTTTCACACAAACTATTGTGCTGTCCCAGCATGCCGTTCTGCAGAGAGAAGCAGTTATTACACAGCATCCCCTCATCAAAAGAGCCCAAGCGTCTTCATACGACCTGCGATAGAGCAGAAACTTCATTCTGCACTTCAATGAAAGTGTGCGAGTCCCTCTTGCCAAGCGCTGCGTCGTGAATAATGTTCTGAAGTTGTGAGATGTGGCATCTGAGAGGCGTTGAATGACAGTTCGGGAGTCGAGGAAAGAGCACACCGTCTTCAGAACGCTCTGGTATCTCCATCTCTTTAATTGAACACTATAATCTTCAGTGAAAACACGGGTAAAATGGGTTGTGAATGTTGACTTTGAAGAACCCAAGCACTAAAACACTGATCTGAAGAACCTATAATGCAACATCAAGAGCTTTTTTAATCACCAAAGAAGCAAGATTGCAACTCAAAAACCACCAAAATGCTGATCTTGAGTGTTCTTTCACCTAAAGAACCGCTGTAGAAACTTTGTTTTTTAAGACTGAAAGGCATTTTGCCAAATTCGGAAGGTTTCAGAGATGAAAATTAAGGAAGCGGAAATCATTGGGCCTTATGCCACACACAAAAGGATTTGTTAAATTTTTAATTTGAGTACATTTTAAAAGATTAATGTTTTTTGTTGATGTTTTTCATTTGATTTCTTCCGTTTTTGATAGTAAATTTGTACTATATCATAAATACAGAAAACAAATCACAGGGCCGTTAATATAAATGTAATATAAATGTAATATAAATAAAACATATCACAGAGCTCTAATATTGTAAAAATGCTAGTAAAAATCTTTTTTCAATTCAATTGCTTTAACATGCTTTTGGATTATAAACATTTAATTGAACCATTAAAAAAGGAATTTGGGGGGAAATCAAAACCGATGGCCCTAAAATTGTATATATATTAAAATATACTTTTAATAAATAGTTCAAATGTATACTTTTTGATTTTCATTTTAATAGGTCAGTTGTATACGTTTCTTGATGTCAATTGATTAACGTGCTTTCTAAATACAAACATTTAATTTCACTATTAAAATGCAATCCAGAACAATTTAAACTGAAGAAACAGAAGACTTAATTTTACATGACAACGATGTATTAAAATGGGAAATAAATTCAGATTTTTTTTTTTTTACTGCCGACGATGTTGTCAAAACGATCCCCATTTTCTGACCAGTAGATGGCGATGCCACTTTGTAAAGAAACACTACGTGCCTATAGACTGAACACATAATACACATGCATGACGTAGCGTTTTCACAAATTCACGTTTTTTAAGTTTACGCAGAGACGATAAGACGTCGTTTTCAAAAACTTTCACTCGTTTTCAACAGTTTGCATTTTTCAGGCCCCCAAAACACAGTTGTCGTGTAAATTAACGGCTAAAACACAGAAACATTTCAGTTGAAAACGGTGTCGGAAAACACATTTCATAGGGCCCTATTATATTCCTGGTGATCTTTCTGCAAAGAACGGCCCTTTATTTGTTTCTCAGAGTGATGAATAGTACATCTAAAGCATGCAAAGTCTGGTTTCCATCTCTCTGACTGACATCCGCGTACACAGATCTCCCTCACACACACACACACCTCCGACAGCCCTACACACGCATGCATTCCGCGCATTTCTCAGTTCCTCGCATTGCTTTGTTCTCAGCGATGTGGATCTGCAGTCACGTCGCACAAGCCGAAAGCCCTGGAGAAAGTCTGAGAGAGAGAGAATTACACAGAAGAGGAAACACGCATGTTTTGCATTGCGCATGCGAGCCGCGTCGAAGGCATCTGTACAGTACGGGGATGTCTTTAAGTGCACGGAGGACGAGTGAGACCATCTTGTGCATCATTATTCAGTGTCAGACGGACAGCTGAATAATGCGCTGATAATGAGAGTGTGTGTTTGTTCCTGCAGAGATCTGATGGTTGAGCACATTTTGAACTCGTCTGCTGGCATCATGCATGTGGAGGATCTTCTCTTCGGGTGAAAAATCGGTTGTTTAGGCCGTGTGTCCACCAGAGCGTTTTTCCGAAGGCCAACGTATTTTTTTTGGTCACAGGGCGTCTTTTCACGCTGAATGCTTAGCAGTTTTTTCCGGACGCAGAAATATGAACCTTTGGGTAAAACATGGCGCTCATCACTAGCTGCGTTTCCATTACCCTTCAAATTGCGCGAATTGAAATTGCGAATTTAAAATGCGCTTAATGGAAATGCGATTTTCTCAAAAACTCCCATTTATTGCAAAAAAGTTTTTACGGGCAATTCGAAAAATAAATATTTTGCAAAACTGCAATGGAATCAGTTTTTGCGCATTTACAGTCTCCTGACGTAATGACGCGGTATGTTTGGACAGATTACTTTATTAAATTCATAAAAGAATTACAGGAATACTGAATTCTAAACCTCAAAGAAATGCCACAACCAAGACCTCGAAGCAGAAATGAGGGAGAAACGCCCAGAAACGCCTCATACAGTGGGCTGTGTGCCACTCACTGTCTTTCCTTAACATTAATGCTTGGATAATACACTTATCTCATTCGATTACGGTAATAATAATGGCTAGTGTGGCGGCTGCAATATAAACTACCAACATTCGTTGCCATGATGTTTTGGAATGACTTCTCGCAAGAGGGAAAAATTACGTTTTAGTTGCATAACATCGGTTAATGGAAACGCTGTCATTTCGCAATAGGTTTTTATCGACATTTAGAAAAAAATCGCAACATTTTTGCGCAAATCTGTAATGGAAACTCGGCTACTGTCACTTTTTACCCGGCCGTCCAATCACAGTCGATTCTGTAATCAAATACTTGAGGTCAGGAATCGGATACTGGTTATCGAATCAGAATTTAGATTCCTCTTATCGATTCCTTTGTGAGCATTTCAATACGACTTTAAACCATTCAAACACGAGACAACTCGCCCGCTGTTTTCTGTGCTCAACACACCTCCAAAGCCTGCGCACAGAAAAAGTGATTTTAAAGCTCTGTTTTCAGTGCTGTAGGTGTGTGTAACTATACTGCGCAACTCTTAAAGTGACAGCAGCCTAATATTCCTGCCGCCGTCTCTATAGTAACACTAATATTCCTGCCGCCGTCTCTATAGTAACACTAATATTCCTGCCGCCGTCTCTATAGTAACACTAATATTCCTGCCGCCGCCTCTATAGTAACACTAATATTCCTGCCGCCGTCTCTATAGTAACACTAATATTCCTGCCGCCGCCTCTATAGTAACACTAATATTCCTGCCGCCGCCTCTATAGTAACACTAATATTCCTGCCGCCGTCTCTATAGTAACAGTAATATTCCTGCTGCCGTCTCTATAGTGACACTAATATTCCTGCCGCCGCCTCTATAGTAACACTAATATTCCTGCCGCCGTCTCTATAGTAACACTAATATTCCTGCCGCCGCCTCTATAGTAACACTAATATTCCTGCCGCCGTCTCTATAGTAACAGTAATATTCCTGCTGCCGTCTCTATAGTGACACTAATATTCCTGCCGCCGCCTCTATAGTAACACTAATATTCCTGCCGCCGTCTCTATAGTAACACTAATATTCCTGCCGCCGTCTCTATAGTAACACTAATATTCCTGCCGCCGTCTCTATAGTAACACTAATATTCCTGCCGCCGTCTCTATAGTAACACTAATATTCCTGCCGCCGCCTCTATAGTAACACTAATATTCCTGCCGCCGTCTCTATAGTAACACTAATATTCCTGCCGCCGCCTCTATAGTAACACTAATATTCCTGCCGCCGTCTCTATAGTAACACTAATATTCCTGCCGCCGCCTCTATAGTAACACTAATATTCCTGCCGCCGTCTCTATAGTAACAGTAATATTCCTGCTGCCGTCTCTATAGTGACACTAATATTCCTGCCGCCGTCTCTATAGTAACACTAATATTCCTGCCGCCGCCTCTATAGTAACACTAATATTCCTGCCGCCGTCTCTATAGTAACACTAATATTCCTGCCGCCGCCTCTATAGTAACACTAATATTCCTGCCGCCGTCTCTATAGTAACAGTAATATTCCTGCTGCCGTCTCTATAGTGACACTAATATTCCTGCCGCCGCCTCTATAGTAACACTAATATTCCTGCCGCCGTCTCTATAGTAACACTAATATTCCTGCCGCCGTCTCTATAGTAACACTAATATTCCTGCCGCCGTCTCTATAGTAACACTAATATTCCTGCCGCCGTCTCTATAGTAACACTAATATTCCTGCCGCCGTCTCTATAGTAACACTAATATTCCTGCCGCCGTCTCTATAGTAACACTAATATTCCTGCCGCCGTCTCTATAGTAACACTAATATTCCTGCCGCCGCCTCTATAGTAACACTAATATTCCTGCCGCCGTCTCTATAGTAACACTAATATTCCTGCCGCCGTCTCTATAGTAACACTAATATTCCTGCCGCCGTCTCTATAGTAACACTAACATTCCTGCCGCCGTCTCTATAGTAACACTAATATTCCTGCCGCCGTCTCTATAGTAACACTAATATTCCTGCCGCCGTCTCTATAGTAACACTAATATTCCTGCCGCCGTCTCTATAGTAACACTAATATTCCTGCCGCCGTCTCTATAGTAACACTAATATTCCTGCCGCCGTCTCTATAGTAACACTAATATTCCTGCCGCCGCCTCTATAGTAACACTAATATTCCTGCCGCCGCCTCTATAGTAACACTAATATTCCTGCCGCCGTCTCTATAGTAACACTAATATTCCTGCCGCCGTCTCTATAGTAACTAATATTCCTGCCGCCGTCTCTATAGTAACACTAATATTCCTGCCGCCGTCTCTATAGTAACACTAATATTCCTGCCGCCGTCTCTATAGTAACACTAATATTCCTGCCGCCGTCTCTATAGTAACACTAATATTCCTGCCGCCGCCTCTATAGTAACACTAATATTCCTGCCGCCGTCTCTATAGTAACACTAATATTCCTGCCGCCGCCTCTATAGTAACACTAATATTCCTGCCGCCGTCTCTATAGTAACACTAACATTCCTGCCGCCGTCTCTATAGTAACACTAACATTCCTGCCGCCGTCTCTATAGTAACACTAATATTCCTGCCGCCGTCTCTATAGTAACACTAACATTCCTGCCGCCGTCTCTATAGTAACACTAATATTCCTGCCGCCGTCTCTATAGTAACACTAATATTCCTGCCGCCGCCTCTATAGTAACACTAACATTCCTGCCGCCGTCTCTATAGTAACACTAATATTCCTGCCGCCGTCTCTATAGTAACAGAAACAACAGAAGACAATGAGAAAAATCACTCATTCTTGACTGAATAACTTTTGTAACTATATTTATAATGTATATTTTACTCATAAAGTGCAGTGTTATTTCACATGTTGATTATAGTTTCTGTATCTGAATATCTGAAAATCTTAAAACACTGTTTATTTCAATCGTATCTTTATTTGTGCGATTGCTAACTTTTTATTTGTTCTTTTTTTAATTACTGAGTGTTTACTTGTCTTTAGTGATGCTTGAAATGTATATTAGTTTGGCTAGTTGTTTATCTATGGTATTTTTAAACCACAGGCAAACGTTTCTTGCATATTTATCCTGTTGATTTCTGCTCATGATATTCAGCTACAATTAAATGTTTAGCAATAAGACTAAATGTGAATGATATCCAAGTCTTTTTACCTTATTGGTATCAACATTAGGAATCGATAAGAATCGGAATCGATAAGCACAAGTTTTTGGGTCATTAAAATAACTATTTTGCTGTATATACATCATTAGCGGGACATAAACGTGATATGACAACGCAACACGCTTTACATTCCTCTCCTAAACTCCTAGAATCCTGATTTCAGAGTCTCGTTTACGCAATCCTGCCTGGTTTCTTCCAGGCGTCAGTTCACCCTCCCTCCACCTCTTACCTCAGCCAGAAATATCAGCGTGCTGCGCAGTTTTAAGCCTGAATCATGCGTCTTCCCCTCGCTCTGGCATTCACATTCTCCAAAAAATCCCCCCTGCTTCATTAAAGTCATGAATAACACGCTGGCACTGACGGTCATGAGCTGGAGTTTCTCAGTCAAAGCAAACACTGCCCTCTGATGGACATCCGCTGAAGTCTGAGCAAACATCATTCCCTCTCAATGAAACCTGGATGAAGCCTTTATTGAGAATATTTGACATGTGACCCTGGACCACAAAACCAGTCTCGAGTCGCACGGGTATATCAGCTGATAATAGTGTATGGGTCAAAATTATCGATTTTTCTTTTATGCCAAAAATCATTAGGATATTAAGTAAAGATCATGTTCCATGAAGATATTTTGTACATTTCCTACCGTAAATATATAAAACATGTATTTTTGTGAGTGAATGCAGCACAATCGTGAACATAAATGCACAACTTTAAAGGAGATTTTCTCAATGTTTAGATTTTTTTGCTCCTCAGATTCCAGATTCCAAACCACACATCAATGGAAAGATGATTTATTCAGCTTTCAGATGATGTATACATCTCAATGTCAAAAAATGTACCCTCGTGACTGGTTTTGTGGTCCAGGGTCACATATATGGAAAGGACTGTGTCTTTTAAACATGCATGTTCCTTACTATATAGATTCTAATTTGCTTGTTAGCGGATTTATTTGTTATTAGAATTGGTGTGTGTGTGTGTGTGTGTGTGTGTGTGTGTGTGTGTGTGTGTGTGTGTGTGTGTGTGTGTGTGTGTGTGTGTGTGTGTGTGTGTGTGTGTGTGTGTGTGTGCGCGCTACTGGATGCTTGAATTTCCCGAAAGGGATGAGTAAAGTATTCATCATTTTCATCATCATCATCATGAAATAAATTGGCTGCTCTCTCACATAAAATATAAAATGATGTAAAAACATAATGGGGTGTTTGGGGAAAGGGTTAAATTACTTCCTTAAATAAAGGACAAAAATGAATAATTTACACACCCTCATGTTGTTCCAAACCTGTAAGACTTTCCTTCACCTTCAGAACACAAATGAAGATATTTCAATGAAGTCTGAGAGATTTCTGTCCCTCCATTGACAGGCTACGCAACTACCACTTCCACGCTTCATACGGTCACAAAGTTCATAAAGCAGGGTTCATACAGACACTGTCAGATAAAACTCCAGGACGTTCAAGGACTTTTCAAACTTTGGGGGTTTTCAAGGATTACAATCAGAGATCTCATTTATCAAAGATTATCTTTTAAATTAAAAAATAGGTAAATAGATAAATAAACGAATAAAACGCATGCAATGAAACTTTAACCATTGAAAAGATATTATGATTATATGATATTATGACAAAGATATTTTTTTTATTCAAACCGATTTCTAATGAATTTAAGATGAAAAGAATTTAAGAAGAAATGAAAAGTGTATATATATTTATGAGCAGCAACATCACGTTCGTATAGTCGTGAGATGGCTACAGTTAATTTTGTATGAAAAGATTGTTTTATCAATAAAATTAAGCAATTTATTTCGCATATATTGTCTTTTAATAATTCAAGCACTTTTCAAGAACATTTTCATAAATATGGCCTTTTCAAGGGTTTTCGGGAACTTAAATAAAATTAAAATTATAAGTCAAATTCAAACACTTGTACGAACCCCGATAAAGAGATGGAAATAAATGTAAAAAATAATGTTGTCACTTCTTCTTGAGTCTCCGGTTTGAACATAAAAGGCTAAAAGTTTTTGAATTTTTTAGTGTGTCTGTGTGAGGTAATTAGCTCTTGAAGCTCCGCCCCCTGCGCCGGGAGCAACAGCTCATTTGCATTTAAAGGGACAGACACAAAACGGTGTGTTAAAGTGACAACTTTAACATGATATATACAAATATCTGTGAGGGATTTTGAGCTAAAACTTCACACACACACACACACACACTCTGGGGACATCAAATACTTATTTTACATCTTGTGAAAAGAACATTATACCCTTTTAAAGCATCAGTATAAAAGCACCATATAGAGAGAAAACCAGTGGCTGTATTTTAACACTCAGCTGATCTGCATATTGAATCTCTCAGAGGTTTTAAATACAGGATCTTGTGCTGGGGTTTTTTTTCAGTCAGTCATATTTCAGTTCGAGACATCAAACCAAAGCTCGACGGATGTGTCAGTCCAGATTTACTTTATTTTTAACTAGCGCTTCACCCGTCCGCACTAA
This sequence comes from Phoxinus phoxinus, assembly GCF_949152265.1. Classification (NCBI taxonomy): domain Eukaryota; kingdom Metazoa; phylum Chordata; class Actinopteri; order Cypriniformes; family Leuciscidae; genus Phoxinus; species Phoxinus phoxinus. The sequence continues at coordinate 29,629,527 of NC_136895.1, read as the reverse complement.
CTAGTCCCTCTGAGGATTCACAATCATTAAAACAGCGCTTGCGTCAACATTATGATCAATATTACAAATACACACTGGAATATCACCATACTTTAAAGCCATCAGAAGATCTGTCAGTCTCAGTCCATCCATCATGGAGAAGTTAATCAGATTATTTAAAAGTCAAATCAAGACAAACTCTGACCATTTCATCTTCACCAACAGATAAAGAAGAAGAAAAAAATCATTGCGCAATTTTACAGAAAGGGAAAAAAACGCAAGTGCTACCGTTTAAAGGAGAAATATCAATAGAGCTTATGAAATATACTGAAGCATGTGGTGTATCAGGTCAACACTGAGGAAAACATTTGCTCGTAAAGGTCACAGACTGACATTTAAGAACAAAACCAGATTAAACCCAAACCAGAACTGACCGGCTACACCAGAGTCGCCAACACACACACACACACACACACACACACACATCATTACTGAGCATTTCTTCTGTTTTAGAGATTTCTTACAGCTTTCTGATCGAGAGGATATAAAGCAAGCAAAATATTACCTCTTTAATTCTATTTCAAACTTTAAATGAAACTTAAGTCACTTTCTGTTCACATCATCAAGCTCTCGGTTTCTCTCAGGCCTTTGAGAATAATCAATGATATCTGAGAGAGATTCAGATTATTTTATTTAATGCCATGTCAGCATTCAAAACTATTTTCATGGCAAAAATTCAATTACAAAAATACAAATATCTAGGGTTGTAAACGATTAATCGCAATTAATCGAATCCAAAATAAAAGTTTGTGTTTACATAATATGTGTGTATTGTGTACAATTATTTTGTCTATATAAACACACATGCATGTATATATTTGAGAAATATTTGCATTTATATACTGCATATATATTTTTATATGATTTATATTATATAGAAATAGAACTATTTCATATATAAATAACACATTTTTCTTAAATATATACATGCATGTGTGTGTATTTATATAAATACAAAATAACTATACACAATACACACACATATATTATGTAAACACAAACTTTTATTTTGGATTCAATTAATCGCGATTAATCGTTTACAGCCCTACAAATATCATATAAATACAATACAATAAAAAAAACAAAAAAAAAACAGCAAATCATATTATACAAGATTTTTTTTTGTAACATATGACAAACGGTGACTTGACGGTATTTGACGATATAATATAGTTTCATATTTTAATGATCATTAAAACCATATTTTAATTTGATTACTTACCACGTTTTGAAAAACTAAAACGGTAAATGCTGTCCAGCATTAAAGTCCCCCTGTGGTGAAAATCCAGTTTTTAATGTTGTTTATGTGTCTATGTTGTGTTATTAATCTGCTTTAACACACACCATGTGTAAGTTCATAAGTCGACAGCATTGCTGAGTATTTTCTGCTTAAAACTGCAGTGAACCAAAGACAGTCTCAAAAACACGGTTTGAAATCGCTGGTGTTTCTGACGTCACACACTACCTTGTAACCAATCAGATCAACGTGTGATCATCAACCAGTGGATCTCTGAGTGAGTGAGTGAGTGGAGGCGGGGCTCATTTGCATATTCATAGAACCACGCATACTAAATGAGGCAAGGGTGTCGAGTTACATTCAAGATATTTTAAGGCATGAAGACATTTTTTTCAAGGAACATTTTTTTAAATGTCATTGTGGTGATCAAAGATGAGTTTTAGAGATGCAATTATTGACTACAGCGGGAATTTAAGCTAATTTAAAAAAAAATGTCAAAACTTGTAGTACATGTTAGTAGATAACATGTTATGCTGTAAATCGACCAACCAACATTTTTTGTTAATTTAAAATCCATCCATCATCATTAATATTATTATTATAATGTTTATCCAAACAAAAAGTGCATAATGCTATACAATTTTGTTTGCAGATTTTCAATATATCACTTTTTAAACATTTCCATCTCAAAACTGTGATAATATTGATAACCGTGATCTTTTTTGTCACTATAATTGTGATATAAAAGCCCTAAAAAATATTAAACAAATCTAAAATTTTATAAAACTTTCTTTCAACTAGTTACCAAGAACACATTTTTCAGTTTTTTAGTTTAACACAATGTACTTAAATAACTCAAATTGATCTACAAATGTTTATAAAGCTATAGACATTGCAAAACAAAACAAAACAAAATATATTTTTTATAATTTTGGGAACTAAAATGTGTTTAAAATATGAAAACAACTATAATAAACGTGACTTGCTTCATTAACAGGTGCAACAAATGTGTTTCCACTTCAGATTTATAACGTGGTGCGACTGACACTTTAAAAGCTACACTTTCCTTGAAAAATAACCTCGACTTCACGAGAGAGTATTATAAAGGCCGATTCCTGTAGACTGAATGGACAAAGCGCACGGGTGTCCTAGAAGCACAGTGGCCTTTCCTCCACATCTGCTCGCCTCCACACATAAAGAGCACCGGGAACATGCTTTAACTAACCTGACGTCTGATCCGCCAGGTCAGCAGAGGACGAGTCCGCAGGCGCGCGACCTGAACCAATTAGCTCGCGCTAGCAAAGCGCCATCTCTCCATTACCGACACAGGAATAGCCAGAAAGAAGAACAAGCACTAAGAGATCATCTATAAAGACAAGAGCATCGAATAATCACACATACACACAGTTTAATAAGCCTCTTTTGGAGAAGCGCGTACCAGTAATAGCATTTTGACTGTTATGTGGGTTTTCTTAATGAAACAAAATTTAAGCTTATAAATTAATCAGGTAATTCTAACAATAAATGTTGGTTTGGCGCGTTTTTTTTTTGGTGTGACCTCGTTGCATCTCCATCAACTTCTTCTATCCATGTGTGCTTGGCATGACCGTTTTGTGCTTGAGCGCCACCTAGTACTATAACTTCAGCAGCTCCAGACACATGAACAAAAGCGCCAATCTTATTGGTTGGCCAGTTTTTAACGTGGCACGTCAAACCAAAAAAACGAACTAGAGGCGTTTTTTAATTTAAATTACGCTTTTACGTCTGACCATTGGCGCACTTTGTTTATCACGAGGCATTAAAGCTACAATATGTACGAATTTTGTAATAAAATATCCAAAATGTGATGTATTTCATGCAGTTGTGTTCTTATAATATCCCAAAAGTTCCCAAAGATGTTTAATTTCAGAGAAATTCCAATTTTAAATAATGACTCGTCCCTGTTCACTTGTCGCCTGCCAATGACTTAATATCCGCGTTATCCCTGGTTTCCGGCCACTCGTTCTGCCATAGTAACCATGGCGACAGACGTGGACTGCGTTATGTAATGTCCTTATTCCTTTATATCCGCGAGACTCGCGTGGCGCCAACATCTGTCTCTCATTAGCAACCGCGCCCTGCTTCACACCACAGTCATGATAAAAACATCAATGTATTCACTCATCCATAAACATTATTAGATCAATCGGCATGACGACAAGTTCCATAATTCCGCTTATCACTGCGTCATCAACCTACGCCTTTGGTATTGTAAGAGTTTAGCAGCGAAAAAAAATTACATATTGTAGCTTTAAACGTTGGTGATAAGTGCGCGCGATAATCGTCCCGGTGTGCACGAGGCTTCACTCATAACTGGTTTCAGTTCTGAATAAATCAGGGTTTGGGAATGAAACCGTTTAAATGAATGATTCAATGACTCACATGGTCCTGAATGAAACGGTTCAGTGAAATATTTGATATCTCACTCAATAAGATGGTCACATGTCGCCATCTACTGGTGTATCAATGTAACCTACAGAAATGTAGACTTAAAAATAATTATGTAATGGTCAGCCACTAGCGTTGTTGAGATACCCACAACAACTTATATTCACTTAAATTTGAGGCAATGATCTTTTCTAGGGTTCATTTTTAGCTTTAACCGATAGACACTAAAGAAAATTATATGCTTTGTAATTTTATAATTACGTTTCACTTACCTTCCTGAATGAATCTGCATTTTTTAACTAATCGGATTGAATGAATGATTCAATGACTCACTAATAACTTATTTAGCTTCTGAACAAATCAGTGTTTTTGAAGTAATCAGAATGAATGATTCAATGACTCATAATTTGTTTCAGTTCTGTATAAATCAGCGTTTTTGAAAGAAACCGTTTGAATAAATGATTCAATGACTCACTCTGTCCTGAGTGAATCGGTTCAGTGAAAGATTTGATATCTCACTCGATAAGACCTTTCGCATATCGCCATCTACTGGCGTATGCATGTAACCTACAGAAATGTACTTTAGACGTTAAAAATAATTATAGATCAGCATTAGAACGCTTTGAATTTTCTTCAGTGCATAAAACAGTAACAAATATATTTGAGTCAAAAATTATCAGCAGTGTTTTCCAAGTCGAGCAAGGATTAGTATCGTTAACAAAATATAATAATAAAACTAAAATAACTAAACATTAACTAAAATAACTTAGATAACAAATAAAACTTATTTTATTTCAGCAAGCTGCCAAAGCAACACTTCACATTTTCGTTTAGTTTCTTTAAGTATTAAAATAACTAAAACCAACACTAATAAAAATTACAAAAAATAAAAACCAATTAACAAAAAATAAATAAAAAAAATTCTCTCAACTATATCGCCAACTATTCCAATTGCTGTGATTTTGAACACTATTAAACTTCAGAAAGGTTCAAAAGTCTGTTTCCAAACCCTAATAATAACATATTTGAACTGTTAGGCCTATTATAGGAAAACACTACAGAAGTATATTTTCACTGTAGGAGTGTAACTCATCCTGATCAGTTATCAGCTGTACTGTACATCCAAACACAACCAGCCGAACCCGACTAACTGTAAACACTCCACGAAGAAGAAACCGCCTGACAGATATCAGGAAAGTACGAGTGGTTTGTGGAGCCCAGAGGCTTTTCCCCTGGAGCCTGAAAACACGTCAAGAAATCAGTTCAGAGCCAAGCGACAATTCCCTGGAGCTCTAAGCTTCTTATTCTGATTTGTGTTTTTCTGTCCCTCTCCAGAGGAAACCGACTGTTGACCGCAGTGCCAAAGTGTAGCCAAGCATGCTAGCAGATAGCGGTTTACGCGGAGACAAAATTGCTGAAAAATTAATCAAATCGAAAGACGGACGAGAAAGCGGAGAGACCGCGGCCACGCATGACAAGCAAATAAAACCTGAGGGGAAACACAATCACTCTGAAGCAAACACTGCGTGAACGCAAAGACGCCGCGCACACAAACATGGAAGAGTTCGTCCACTGGACTGTGAACTCTGGAGACGAGGAGGAGATTCAGCACACACACACATCTTATATTTACTGGCCCGAAAACACTCAAAGGATGTGGGGTCTTAAAGTTGTGGATTTTATTCTACATGTTAGAAACGTTTTGTTAAGAGCGAAGAGATCGACTCGATTATGTCATTTGAGGTGGCTTGTGGAAGTGGGCGGAGCTAACAAGATCTTTCGACTCTCTGATTGGTGGATTCTCTGCACAGAATCATGGGTAGTGTAGTTTTCACCACAAATTATTTTTGATTTGATTAAAAAATATATTTAAATTATTTTTTTCTCAGATTTAAACCTGTATATTTTTTTGTGTGCAAATAATTTAAAATTATTAATATAACATGTTATATATACATATAACATATTAATACAATAAAATCAAGTTACATACTTGTATATTGTGTGCAAATAATAAAAAAACATTAATGAGCATTCTAAAATAAAATAATTTTTATACTTATTAAATATTAATAAGACAAATTTATACCTGTGCAAATAAATCAAATGATTAATATAATGACATTTAAATAGAATACATTTGAAACTGAAAATAGAAAACAGCTTTAACTTGTTGATGAAGTGCAAATAATTAAATTATTACTGAAAAAATACTAAATAAAATATTTATTATTTTATATTTTATGCAATTAAAAATGATGAATGAAATGTGTTTTAATCCTTGTACATGTGCAAATAATTTAAAATGATTAATAAACAAATCATTTTATAATTTATAAATCATTTAATTTAACAAATCAAATTAAAATCCAGTTTTATACTTGTATATTATGCAAATAATAATAAAAAATGATCAAATAAAATTAAAGCAAGACTTATACTTGTACACTCTAAAAATGCTGGGTTATTTCAACCCAATTTTGGGTAAAATATGGACAAACCCAAATGTTGGGTTAAAAATTTAATGTAAAAATTTAACCCAACAACTGGGTTTGTCCATATTTTACCCAAAATTGGGTTGAAACAACCCAGCATTTTTTAGAGTGTATATATTGTGCAAAATGTGAAAATTGTTTAATAAAACATCACTAAAAGAAAAGAAAATACCAAAAATGTAGCAAAAGAAACTCATTCCGTGTTGTTTATATTAAGTCACGTGTTACTCCGATTGGTCACATGATTTTTGTATCACTACATATAGCTTAAATGCACAAACTTCCCAAAAGACGCAAGACAATCTCAACTGATCAAGCCATGAAAACTACCAATTCGAAAACATGAAATGGTGTTTAAAAAAGGGTTTTAAAATAGCAAGATCCGCATAAAACAGGCCAGATTAACACTAAAAAGCGTGTAAAGCAATGGCGTACACGGGCCAGAAAAGCACTTCACGGATAGTCCCTCTCCATCCTCAAACGGGACGGCGTCCAAACGGCAGGACCCGTCTCCACAAATAACATCACTTGTGGATCTTAAAGCAACTGCGGCATCATAAATCCCACCCAACAATTATTGATTAAATGCTTTCTCCCAATAATGAAAGGTATAAATCTCCCTCTTTCAAAAGAAACGTATATAATCCAATAAAGGAGTTACATTCCCAAACTGAGAGGGAACGTAAGAGTTCATTACGACCCGACGTGTGTGTGTGTGTGTGTGTGTGTGTGTGTGTGTAATGGAATTAGTTATGAGAAGGCCCATTACTCAGAAGCAGATATTGATCAAGGAGAATTTGCTTTGGAGACTCTATTATTGAAGCAAAACCGGCGCTCGTGTGTTTAAACGTTCATACATGGAGTGTTACAAGGTCTCTAAATGATCACCATGATCAAAACTTTACTGATAAACCTGTCGAACACAATCTCCTACAGTCCTGAATCTGCTTTACTGAAGTAACTTAGATTTACATGATTATCCAGACAACATTGTTTTTAGTAAAAACCTATGATCTCAATCATCATTGTATTCATTGTATTATATGTTTTAAGACTGTAGAGCTTTGATCATACTAAGCATTTAAATATCATCTAACTAAGACATTTTATTGGCAAATATTGATATGTATATGCATTTTATGCTATACAGTTAGTTATGAAGATCTATTGATTATTTGATTTACATTGCAAGCATCAGAATTTCATGTTATCTTTTGGCAATTTAAATATGAGCATCTGCACCAATTTGCATCTTTTGCAAATGAATAAAATTTCGGTGATTTTTTTCTCCATGATCTCGCTTTATCAGAGTATTTGAGCCATAAAAGCCTGATGTATCAAATATGATACAAAACAATATAAATATATGCCAACTTTTAAGATTTAAAAATATATATTTAGTCAATTCTTCTATTTAAAAAAATATATATTACCATTTTATATGTCAGGCTTTACAGGGTTAAAAAGAAAAGGATTGCAGGTGTAAACAGGGTTTTGGTTGAAGTATCTGGAGAAATCATGATGAGGAACCAAATATATATGAGATTTCATAACTAAATACCATGAAGAGGAAGTAGGATTCAAAATATATGAGATTTCATAACAAAATACCATGAAGAGGAAGTATTATTCTAATGAGGAACCATGATGATAATTCAAAACATGAAACTATATAAAGGAAACCTGTCGGGAAACAATAATAATCCATGATAAGGAAAACATGATTTCTCATCAAGAACTACCAAAATGAGAAAATATGTAGAGGAAACCTGTCAGGAAACAATAATAATGCATGAAATGACCTACGATTTCTCATGAGGAGCCAGGATGTTAATTCAAAATTAGAAAATATGCAGAGGAAACTTGTCAAGAAGCAATAATAATCCATGATGAGGAACCTGTGGCCGTATAACACAAGTGCTTTTAACTTCATCTGTAAAAAACCGAAGTGATATAATTAAAAAAAAACAATGATAAAACTGTCTGAAGATGGTAAAACCAAATTTTGAAACCATCTGCAGAAAAGCCTGTAAGAAGAGAAGCGAGAAACCCAAAGGCCGAGCCGGTTTCCCAGAAGGACACAGCTGGACCGGGAACATCCGTAATCTGGTTTCAAGAGTGTGTATCCACCCGTAGTCAGAAGATGATCTTGAGTTCCCCCACAAAAGGAAAGATTGTTTGTGACAGACATACAGCAGGTGGTCGAGCGCTAGAATCAATAAGCTTGGCACAGATGAACATTGTAGGCGAGAGAAACGCCAGAACCACATATGATGGCGGAAAAGCCCATATTCCTGATGCCAACAACACTGGCTCTCCCAGAAACGCTTGCTAATACCCGCGGGATTTGGTGCGGTGCTCCGTGACAACATGATCTGTCCGATCGGAAGCGGAAGAACCCCGTATCAATGAGAGTGACCTCTTCCCGAGGATTTATTGAGCTTCTGGAGCCGCAAGGATTGATGGACAGAGATTGGAAAAAAAGGGGGTTCTTTAACTTTTAACCTTTATCCGTAGGGCAAACTAAAAGGATTTTTCCACCTTATTCACTTTAAAATCCTTACAGTGTGGACCGTACGAGTAAAACACATTGAGATATGAGTTTACATGCTCACCCTGCAGAGGAATCTCTCGCTTTCATGTTGGGTTTGAACTTTCTGCCAACCTTGAGCTTGGAAATACAGCTTTAGGATCTAAAAACTTTGGGGGAAAAGAGCATTGATCGTATAAAATGTTGCATTTGAGTGCTATTTCTGTCACTAATCAGTATTAATCAGAAATTCGCATCGAATAAATGTTTATTTGGTAACTAACTGAAATGAGATTCTCATCTAATAAGTGTATTTCAGCTTTATTTCAACTAAATTGTTTCAATAGTTGTAGTTAACGATTATAACCCTATGTGTGACCTCTCAAACTAAGATCAATATCAAGAGAAAGACATAAACACAAACTTACAATTGTAATTTCCAGTCAGAATATTAAAAAATGCATAAAAACAAGGCAAATGTACTTGAGAAGAAACATTGCACGAGTTTTTAAGACTTGCGTTCAGAGATCACAGTAAAAGTAATTTTTCAAAGTCGTAAAGAAAACATTATTTTTGGAGAACGTTTTACAAGAAAATACAAGTATTTCTACTCCACAATTGCACGTTTAATACAATGTATTACTCTTTCTTTGTAATTATATGTGAAATTTACAAGAAATTTGAGTGAATATGGTTTAAAAGTCTTTTTTTTTCAATGTAGATCCAATTTTTACTCATAAATAAATACAAAGAAACAGTAACGCATTGAATTCAATGTGAAGTTGAGACAGAATTGTTTCATTGTAAAGCATACAATCTTTGTTTTATTTACTACTTCAAAAAAAATTGTGAAAGTGTATTTTGTTTTATCATACTGATGCACTTGTTTGAAACTTGATGAATAAATAAAAAAAATTCAATAAAGGTGATGATACACAAGGCAACTTTTTGAGCAATGTTGCCGTCAACGGGCAACCAGATGAGACACAGGGCCCTAAATTATCTAAATTATCCAGATAGAAATGTATTGCCCATTTTCAATGGGAAAGTGCCCAAGCAACAATCGCTCGGCAAGATTGCCCAGCAACATTGCTCAATTATCCGGACCACACGATGGCCTACCCCTAACCCCGCCCCTAAACCTACCCGTCACTGGGATTAAGACCAATCACACGATGGCCTACCCCTAACCCCGCCCCTAAACCTACCCGTCACTGGGGTTAAGACCAATCATACGATGGCCTTCCCCTAACCCCGCCCCTAAACCTACCCGTCACTGGGGTTAAGACCAATCATACGATGGCCTACCCCTAACCCCGCCCCTAAACCTACCCGTCACTGGGGTTAAGACCAATCATACGATGGCCTACCCCTAACCCCGCCCCTGAACCTTCCCGTCACTGGGGTTAAGACCAATCATACGATGGCCTACCCCTAACCCCGCCCCTAAACCTACCCGTCACTGGGGTTAAGGCCAATCATACGATGGCCTACCCCTAACCCCGCCCCTAAACCTACCCGTCACTGGGGTTAAGACCAATCATACGATGGCCTACCCCTAACCCCGCCCCTAAACCTTCCCGTCACTGGGGTTAAGACCAATCATACGATGGCCTACCCCTAACCCCGCCCCTAAACCTACCCGTCACTGGGGTTAAGACCAATCATACGATGGCCTACCCCTAACCCCGCCCCTAAACCTACCCGTCACTGGGGTTAAGACCAATCATACGATGGCCTACCCCTAACCCCGCCCCTAAACCTACCCGTCACTGGGGTTAAGACCAATCATACGATGGCCTACCCCTAACCCCGCCCCTAAACCTACCCGTCACTGGGGTTAAGACCAATCAGGGATGTCTATACGGACTACGGGACTAAAAAACACACCAGTGAAATCTCATTGGTCTACAAAATGGTGTATTAAACACCAAATAGGTTCTGATTTAAATGCATGATTTACATTTGTCCAACAAAATATTGTCCGTGTTGATTTTGGATTTAAAGTACAAATAGACGTGACAGAGACTGTCCTGTTTAGCCAAAGAAAAAAGAAAGTGCAGACTGGCCCAACTGTTGGCGTTCACGTTCAGGAGAGATGACTGTGACTGGACTGAGTCTCGGCTTGCTAATCAGCAGTCCCAGAAGCACACAACACTTTCATACTTATGAATATTTGATTAGACGCTTCGCTTGGATAACGTGTGTGTGTGTGTGTGTGTGTGTGTGTGTGTGTGTGTGTGTGTGTGTGTGTGTGTGTGTGTGTGTGTGTGTGTGTGTGTGTGTGTGTGTGTGTGTGTGTGTGTGTGTGTGTGTGTGACACAATGAACATTTCTCTCCTCCGCTTATGCCGGCTCTCGTCCTGGAGAACGGCTTATTATGGCTGTTAACACAAAAGGAACAAAAGCATGTTCTCCGCGACAGACGCGCTTCTCTTTGCAAACAGTCAATGTGGATAAACGCACAAACAACAGACAACAAACAAACAAACCAACTGAACCGCTATTTAAAGAAACACAAATGAAAGAAGGGTCTTGGAAATACTGGCGACAATCATATTCTGATATTCCTTCTCAATGTGGATTTCTTTCTTTCTAGCGTTTTCTAAATATTGAATACTTTACGTCCAATAAAAACAATAAGCACGTCTGTGCACAGTGTATTTTGTCGTACTGCACTGGCATTAACAAGTTACTAATTAAAAATAAGTGGAAAAACTAGTGAAAAAGACAATTTATTAAACTATAGGGGCGTAACAATTTATTGTGTCACAATATATCGCAAAACAAAAATGCAACAATATGTATCGTGGATAGTGACAATATGTGGATAGTTCACCCAAAATAAAAAGTACTGTGAGAAACAATTCAAGTTTTAGTGTCAGCACTACATTAAAGTACTATATACCATGTTGAATATAATGTATAATAATGCAATGGGGGAATATCCTGATAATGCCAAATGTCTGATGTTACCAGTAAAAAGTGGCGTACATTATTTTACATATCTAGTCAGTGACAGATCGCAAGTATATTCGTCTAAAATAATTCTGTATTTTCATCTTCAGAATCATGAATATTGTTATTCTGGTGTCTCTATTGTCCTGTGCTTTGGGTTTCCAGCACCAAGTCCGAGACTATTTATTTACACACACAATGTATAAAATTTAGCATTTTAATCAACAGTAAAAATTGTGTTAACATTTTATCATATGTATTGCATTATCGCGGTAATCTCGTATCATGAGTTCAGTATCGTGATGTGTGTGGAATCGTGACATGAGGGTTTCGTTACACCGCTACAACAAGCATTAGTTTTGGATCAAAACCTCAATTTTAACCAGCACACGCTAGGGGTTTACAAACGCTGTCTACGTAGACTGAAACTAGGCACTTGTCTGTTCAGCCGTCTTCTTCTGCTTCTGTATCGCGGTATTATTGAGCCAATCCTTCCTTACTGTATGGTGCCATTTGTTTTTTTCATATGCTTACAGTTACCAACAAGAACACATTCTTAAAGATAACTCATTTAGCAAGTAAAACTATTGGTATCCCTACCCGTAATTTATCGGATAGTGTCTGGAAATGACTCAGGACACCCACTTTACAAATATTTTATCCTTCTGCCCTCTGGCCGTAGGTATAGGTTACCGATGTCGATGTGTAGAAAGGCCAAGTTTTTAGTAAGAGTTTTGTACCGGTCTGCACGAGCTCTAAACACATAGGAAATCGGCCATTGATACGTCATGTATGCTCTCTTGTTTTGTTTTGGTTTTTTAAACTAAAAAAATTTATGTTTATATGTTCATGTTCTTAAAGGCACACTGTGTAGTTTCTCACATCTAGCGTTGAAATTGTATTTTGCATTCAAACGAATTGTGCTCTCCAGCGCCTCGCTTTTTCAAATGCGTGTTGCAACTACGGTAGCCGTTATGTGCCAAAAAGCGATGACAGGATGTCTTCTAATAGCACTTCATCGAGTTTTTCTCAACAAATTTCAAACAAACTGCAACTTGACACAACGAACAAACAAATGTTACAGCGTAAATTACTGACTGTGAAAAACATCAACTATTGTACTTAGTAGTTATGCCTTCTTTATTCGTTATATTTTCTGAAGTACGTTACTCAATAGCTGCTATTCATCAAAGAGCCCGTTTAACTTTTAACTATAAATGTTCTACGGTCTATATAATGAAGTACATAACCAAGCAATGAGAAAAAGCTTGTAATTAAGACTGTAACATTGACTTACCCGTCGAGAAGAAAGCAGGAAAGAAATCTTTCTCCTGCATTAGCTCTTTCCACCTGGGAAAAGCTATCCCGACATAACTCTTTTTTTTTTTAATCTCCGGTCACGTTTCCTTTTACGGTCTATTTTTGACTTTTTTGGTGATGAGGATTTCTTCTCCTATGGACCATACATATGCCGAGCCACAGGAGAAGAAATCCTCATCGTCAAAAAAGTCCATAATTTTAAGTTTAACTTTCCATTATAAATAACACTTGCCGGGGCAGTTTCAAGCACCTCCCATTGCACTGCTCCTCCGTTTCTGCTGGTTTCAGTCACGTGACGCTGGCTCTGAATGAAAACGTGTTGTGGAAACGCGCTGGCCAAGTACTTTTTGTCCCTCTCTGCTATTATAGTTTTTCAAGATGGCGGAACTACATGGAATCCTCCATGGACTTACCCATCCCATGTATATAAAGATAATAAATTCTTTGTTTACGAGGATAAGTCAGATCATTGGCAGAGATATTTGTACACCATTGAGGACACATTTCTGAATAAAAATATTGATTTTAGATAATAAAACACAATGGGCCCTATCTTGCACCCAGCGCAATTGACTTTGTACACCGACGCATGTATCATTCCTATTTTGCACCCACGCACAGCGGACTTTTCCCTCCACAGACACATGTCGGTAAATTAGGGAATGAACTTGCGCTCGCGGGGGCGGTTCAGCGAAAAGAGGAGCGTGTTCCGGCGCAAACGTTCCCTGGTGATATTCTGTAGTTTCAGAAAACAATTGCGGCACTGACCAGGAAAACCGAGTCTAAAGACAGCGGCGCCGCGCGTTAGTCAGATGCTATTTTAAGGGCGCGTGCTTGGCATTATGTAGCGTGTGAACAACGTGCATACACTTTGATTGTCTAATATAAACAGACGCAGCAGTTTTCATTTTTGCAAATCATACATTATTACAAGGAAAAATATTAACACACGAGGGAAATCATTGTTGTGCCCGTGAAGATGTGAAAAAAATCTATCTAGATAAAAAAAAAAAATCTAGATTACACATTAACCCAAATTATACGCCTGTTTAACCGAAGCTAATGTGTGTGTGTTTCTCCATCATCCTCATAGATTGTCACTTCTCTGTGTTTTACGGCCCTGACGAGAACGTCGGTCTCCTCGGCTGTGAACTGCTCCTGGCGTGCACCGGCAAACCCGCCGTTATAATAGCGATCCGCCGTGGAACAAGCGCGCCGGCTCTTAAAGGGAATGTGAGAGGACGCTCTGATTGGTTTATTTCACGTTACGCCCAAACCACACCTATGAGTAATGAAGCGACTTCAGACCAACACATTTTAGATTTGCGCCGGGCGCAAGAGTCGTTTATCCCGCCGGGAAAATAGCATCCGAGATCCGCCCACAGAGTTACTTGCGCTTTGACACTTGCGTTTCAGATCGTTACAATAGGGCCCATTGTTCCTTTAATATATTATGTGTGTTTGTATTATGTACGCATCTTTGGAAACAAATTTCCTCTCAAATACAAATAAAATCTATCTATCTGTTATATACATTATGATATACAGTACTGGAAGAGCAGAACGCGCTGTCTTCCCAGCATGCTGCGCTGGTTTGTGATTGGCATGGTAATGGGCCTCTGCTACATTATGATAAGGTCAAATTAGAATTAATCACTGTGTTTCTTCTGTCTCTCTGCCTCTGGGGTAAATGAATAAACATGACTTGGCTGAAGTGCTCGACTCTGAGGCTAGTGAAACAATGACACAGTGATGCTGATAAGAGCGGGATTTCACACACACACACACACACACACACACACACACACACACACACACACACACACACACACACACACACACACACACACACACACACACACACACACACACACACACACACACACACACACACACACACACACACACACACACACACACACACACACACACACACACGTGAAAGAGAATCACTCAACGCCTTCTGGATGTTCCGCCAATTAAGATTCCTTAAATGCGTCATGTTCCGAAATCCGATAAGTTTGTCCCTGGATTTTGTCGTTTATGGAGCATTTGCAGAGCATTACTGCTAATGTAGGAAATCAGCTTTCAGTCAATACGAGACGAGTAGCTTGATAAGCGTTGAGTGTTCAGCAAAATAAAGTACACATTTCACCATGTTCAAATCCATTGTGCTGTGCGGTTTTTCCCTTCAAAGCGAAAACGCTAATATTCTGTCGAAAACAAGTCGAGATGAAGCGGTTTGTGGAAACAAGGCCATGAAGGAGAGATTTACAGACTGTTAAGTACTGCTCAGTACCCCCAAAAAAGTCCTAAATTAATACTTTAAAGTAGTGGTTCACTTCAGAATGAAGGTTTTTGAGGAACATAGGATGTTTCTCCATATAGTGACTTCAATGGTCCAGCGGGTCGAAGGTCCAGATGTGAGTTCCAGTGCAGCTTCAAAGTCTCGACACGATCCCAGCCGAGGAATAAGAGTCTTATCTACACAAACCATCTGCCATTTTATAACAAAATAAACATTTATATACTTTTAACCACAAATGCAATGCTCATCTTGCACTGGCTGTGATGCAACACACATTACGTAATCACGTTGAAAGGTCAATCGTGAAGTAGGCGGAAGAACAGACCCAGTGTTTACAAGGGAACGAAGTCAAACGGCCTAAAAAAAATGAAAAAAATAAAAGGTAAAACAACGATGTTGGACGATCTTGAAGTTGGAGGAGAAAATGAGATGGAGTTTTTCGACCTACATCAGTTTATCGTGCGAACTTTCCAACATGATGACGTAATGTCGTGGACGTGCAAGATGAGCATTTATGGTTAAAACAAAGTATATAAATGTGTATTTTGTTTTATAAAATGGCCGCTGGTTTGTCTAGATGAGACTTTTATTCCTCGGCTGGGATCGAGTCGAGACTTTGAAGCTGAAACTGAAACTCACATCTGGACCTTCGACCCGTTGGACCATTGAAGTCACTATATGGAGAAACATCCTGGAACGTGTTCCTCAAAAACCTTCATTTCTTTTCGACTGAAGAAAGAAAGACATGAACATCTTGGATGATGTGGGGAGATTATCAGGAAATTTTAATTATGAAGTGAACTAATCCCTTACAGTAAACATTTTAGCCTTTGTCAGACTGTATGTTTTGTCCCAATGTAATAATATCAACACATTTGAACAATTCTGATTATTTGTGTATCCTGACATACAAATATAGCAACAAATCTCTAAAACAACTGATATTCGACTCTTCATCCACATGGATGCTTGAAAAGAGCCCAGCTGTGTGGTTTGTGTTGAGCAAAAGGCTTCAAACGTTTGTTGTTGTATCCGCAGGTGCGCTCGACTCTGAAACAAACACCCGCCGAGTCGACACCCGAGAACAAATGCCTGCAATATATTTAATGCGCTCAAATGCGCCGTTCCCGACGCACAGCACGGACACATCTCTCACGAGGGCCTATGGGAAGGACACAAATAAATAAATAAATCAATATCAAAGGACCCGAGTGTAATGCTTTACTGGGTAATAAAACACGTGGCCATCAGGGAACGCGGCCCAGGATTCCCAGAGGGCTCCGGGGTGGAAGAGCACCGGGACCAAGGAGAGCGCGGATATAAATTTCATGGCAAATGAAGTCTATTTTGCCGTGCTGAATGAGAAAAAGGTCACGCAGACAATCAGTCCAAGGTTTCTGGTGGGATATCGGATCAGAAGGCCACTCGAGGCGGCCATGTTAGGACGAACGCGGTGAGCAAGGTGACATGGGACATTAACCTGGTACTAATCGCCTATTCACACATCTGTAGCGCTTACGGTTAATTTAATCTCGCAGTCGTGATCGTACTTTATAACACAGACAACTGATTTAGTGATAAAGGCAATTTGCTGTAAAATTAGATTGTAAAACACACACACACACACAGACACAGACACAGACACTCATATACACACACACTCATGTATACACACACGTGTGTGTGTGTGTGTGTGTGTGTGTGTGTGTGTGTGTGTGTGTGTGTGTGTGTGTGTGTGTGTGTGTGTGTGTGTGTGTGTATATTAGGGCTGTCAAAAGATTAATCGTGATTAATCACATCCAAAATAAAAGTTTGTGTTTCCATACATGTGTGTATACTGTGTAGAATTATTATGTATAAATACACACACATTCATGTATATATTTAAGGAATAAATGCATTTATATAGGCTACTGTATATACATTTATATAATTTATATTATATATAAATATTTTATATATAAATATAACCAATTTTTCTTAAATATATACATGATTGTGTGTGTTTTTTTATATATATAAATAATTATACACAGTACACACACATAGGCTATATTATGTAAACACAAACTTTTATTTTGGATGCGATTAATCGCGATTCATCTTTTGACAGCCCTAAGCCTATATATATACACACACACAAATATATATACACAGACACACACACACACACACACTCAGTGTTGGTGTCATACTGTATTTCTCATATTATAGACACATATTAATTAAAACAACAGATGAGGACACATAAATTCTCTCATTCAATTAACTTAAATGAATTGTACACAAACTGTACTGTTCACAGCATTAATCAAGCTTAACTGTTCAATTCTGATATGAAGTTATTGGACAAAATCAGTCAAACAACTAATTTCGTTTACTTATAGCAAATACACGTTTAGCAAAAACCAAAGCTCGCTAACCGCTATTTAGTGAAGAAGAAGAAGAAAAAACACTGCAAATGTGATTGCTTGTATAGATATATCGAGTAACTTACTTTTTAGACACAGTATTGGCAGTTACTGTCTGTTTTTGTTGTACCAAAAGTCAAGAGATATTTCCAAACGAAATCGGTCCATCGTCTCTTCGAGCAACACAGCAGTAATGGCTTTGAATCAGCGATTTTGAACGAATCGTTTGAGCAAACGATTCAATGACTCGCTCATAATGAATCAGCGAGTTTAAACCACACAGATGAATGACCGATATGAGTCGCTGCTTCGTTTCTGAATGAACGCTTTGAGTGAATTAATTCAGCACTTTGAAATTAATTAACTGAACTAATTATTCAAAAGACTCACTCGCCCCCTAATGGCGTAATATATTTCATGTATATTTCTAACGATTCTAGAAATAAACATGAAATAGCGCACTTAATAAATAATACAACACAACAGTACTACAGAGAACAGAACAAATGCAATGTAACAATCACACATGTTTAATATTTATAATTTTTTCCTCAGTATTATTAAACTGAATCCCCCCTACAGAGCCAAAAATGGATCTTCATTGCTGACCTTAAAATAGCCATAAAATGAACCTTACTTTATTTTTTTCCGAGTAGACTCTTCATTGCACATTTTCTGTCTCCTCTGAGAGGGAAAAGCTCAGTTCAGACAGGCCAGAACATCAAAGTGTTCACTGTCCTGAACACTGGCCATCTCCCAGCACATCACCAGTCAAAGACTCTCCGTGTGTGTGTGTGTGTGTGTGTGTGTGTGTGTGTGTGTGTGTGTGTTTGACATCCCTGCTGCCGACCCACTGATTTTCCTATTCCGAGTATTACAAGTCAAGTTGATGTGGAACCGGGAAAGCAGAACCTGCTGGGATTTGGAGCCGGAGAACTGACAATTATTATTCTGAAAGCACATATCCAAGTAATCCATAGTTAAATATGTAACGCGGGCTGACATTTACCCAGAGAGCTACTCAGAAATTATGAATCCTCTGTTGGATTTTTTGGGGCATTTGAGGGGAACCGATCTTTCTGAAAATAAGTGTGTGTGTGCGTGTGTGTGTGTGTGTGTGTGTGTGTGTGTGTGTGTGTGTGTGTACGCGTATGCATGAGGTGAATTAATTAAAGTGATGATGTGAATATGTGTACTAATCCAGAGCTGCCAACTCTCCTGCATTCACATGATATGAAACAGTCTCAGTTTAAAAAATTCTGTCAATTTTATTTACAAAATTCAAGGTTTTGGCACTTTTTAAAGGCAGGGTAGGCGATTTGTTCCAGAAACATTTGTTGTTATGCTGGTTAAAAGTTTCTCACATCCTGATAGCAATCAAAGCAGTTCACTTCAGGGGCCGGCTTCACAAAGATAGACTTTGACTTTAGATATAGTAGATAGTCAGACTTCAGATAGACATCTAAATCAGACCGTTTCACAAAGCACTTAAGACTTTGACTATCTTAAGTAGGACTACACTGCAATGCATTCTGGGTAAACTAAGACACTTTTCAAAACAAAAAACATGGCGGATCGAGTAAGCGCATTCAGCCGCTCAGTGCAGAAAATATGTGTTTGTTGGAGGAGTGTAACAGTCACAAGGACATTTTACTTGGGAAATTTAGCGGAGAATGTAGTAACAAGAAGAAATGTTTGGAAAAAGATTGCTGTGACAGTTAACAGCGTTAATCCGACCGTTGAGCGTTAAAGACGTACAGAAAAGATACAAAAACGAAACCGACGATGAATTCCTCATTATTATATATTTCCAGTAGGTTACTGCGGTCCCTAAAAACCCGTTCCCTTCTCAGCGCTCTCCACGTCGTCTGCAAACCACAAATTATGAGCCATTTTCCCTTTTCTTTTGGCTGTTTGTGATGTAACTGATTGTTACTGCTGGTTGCCAACACTGTAAAAAATTCACCCGTATATTTACAGTAAAATACTGGCAGCTGTGGTTCCAGCCCTTTACCGCAATTTTACGGTTTCAACTATGCTGTAATTTCACAGTAAAGTACTGGCAGCTTTGGTTCCAGCCCTTTACCGTAATTTTACGGTTTCAACAATGCTGTAATTTCACAGTAAAGTACTGGCAGCTGTGGTTCCAGCCATTTACCGTAATTCTACAGTTTTTAATTCTAGGCTGAGCTGTAATTTCACAAAGTACTGGCAGTTGTGGTTCAAGCTATAATTCTACAGTATAAAAAAGTTAGAATATAAATACTGTTTTCTATTTACTCTATTGTCCGATATCTATTAACATCCCTATATAAATAGCATAATGTATACAGACATTCCAAACAGACTTTTTACTCAATGGAAAAAATAACGAAAAAATAGATTATGGTACAGTATTTGCCATTTATTTAAAACAGGTCACAGGTTTTAACAATATTTTCACAGACAAATTTGAAAAATACATTTTCAAATTCAATGAGAGGAACCAGTGGGCAAAACCAGAAACCTTACAAATAGGAAAAAACTAACAAACAAAAAACAAAAAACAGCCAACATGTCACATCAGCATCCAGGTCTGAGAGGAAACCATTGAGAACCAATGGATGAAAAATCCTTGATAGAGGCAAAAAACTGCCAAAACATCCCAAACCTGCTTTTGAAAGATCTGACCTGAGAGGAAGTCCGGATCTGAGAGGATAATCAAGAGACCCAATGGGTGAAAAAACGTAGGAAGTCAAGAGGCAAAAAACAGCCAACACGTCCCACATCAGCTTTTGACACATCTGGTCTGAGGAAATCCAGATCTGAGAGGAAAGAAAATCAAGAAAATCTTAGTGGTTAAATAAATCACAAGGCAAAAACTAGTGATCACATATTCTACGAAGACTTTTAAAAGAGACATACAATGATCATGTTAATAATATACTTAAAGGATTATACTTAGGACTTTTGCTGATAATTTACTCACCCCCATGTCATCCAAGATGTCCATGTCTTTCATTCTTCAGTCAAAAAGAAATTAAGGTTTTTAATGAAAAAATTTCTCCATATAATGGACTTCAATGGGTCCCAAACGGTTTAAGGTCCAAATGACAGTTTCAGTGCAGCTCCAAAGGGCTTTAAACGATACCAGACGATGAATAAGGGTCTTATCTAGCGAAACGTTCGGTCATTTAAAAAATAAATAAAAAAGTTTACGTTTTATAAGCACAAACGCTCGCCTTGCTCTGTTCTGTGATGCACGTTCGTGACGTCATGTAATACGCAATTACGTTGAAAAGGTCACGCTTCTATGAAAAGTCAAAAATGTCTGTCCTGACGAAAATTTTCTTTTAGGCTTTTTAATATTACAACACCCAGGATACGCACACGAAATGGGCATTTTAAACGATAAACTAACACAAAGACATTTGAATATGTGTATATGGTCATTTGTAAACACTGACTCGGTACGGCAAGTGTGACCTTTTCAGCGTAATTGCGTATGAACAGAGCAAGGCGATCATTTGTGCTTATAAAACGTAAACTTTTTTTTTTATTTTTTAAATGAGCGCACGTTTCGCTAGATAAGATTCATCGTCTGGTATCGTTTAAAGCCCTTTGAAGCGGCACTGAAACTGTAATTTGGACCTTGAACCGTTTGGGACCCATTGAAGTCCATTATATGGAGAAATGTTTTCATCAAAAACCTTAATTTCTTTTCCACTGAAGAAAGAAAGACATGGACATCTTGGATGACATGGGGGTGAGCAAATTATCAGCAATTTTTTTTTTTAAAGAGAACTAATCCTTTAGCTAACCATAGAGAGCAAATGAGGGTGTATGTTTGTTACAGCATAGAGGAAAAACATAAAAAACATAATCTTTCTGTTAAAGGGATAGTTCACTTTGAAATAAAATGTTGGTATGTTTTAGCTTACCTAAAGGGCATCCAAGATGTAGGTGTCTTTGTTTCCGCAGTAGTTTCAATTTTTATATTTTTAGCTCAACCCGTTCTTGTCTGTCAGTCATATAATGCAGGTCTATGGTCACTGTCTCAAAGAGCACGCACAGAGAAGTCCAAATTAAACAATTCCCCATCGTGAGTACACATTGTGATGGCCTAAGACACGAAACAAGCGGTTTGTGTGAGAAAACGAACAGTATTTATATAGTTTTTACCTCTTGTACACAACCACGTCCAAGTGATCTGAGGGCGCGCGCTTCCTGGTGTGTGACGTGTGTGCGCCGGAAGTGATCTCTCGTGCGTGTACGTCATTCATTGTTTACACAGAACAGAGATTGTAGGTAAGATGGCTAATAGAAATGGCACTAACTTGCGCTTATCCGGGATGTTTAAACCGACGTAAAAGAAAACAATTACGTATGGTTTCTTTCCGGCGCTTGCACTGACTAAGCCAGAACGCGTGCACACGTCACACACCAGGAAGCGCGCGCCCTCAGATCACTTGGACGTGGTTGTGTACAAGAGGTAAAAACTATATAAATACTGTTCGTTTTCTCACACAAACCGCTTGTTTTGTGTCTTAGGCCATCAATGTGTACTTACGATGAGGAATTGTTTAATTTGGACTTCTCTGTGCATGCTCTTTGAGACAGTGACCATAGACCTGCATTATATGACTGACAGACAAGAACGGTTTGACCTAAAAATATCAAAATTGAAACTACTGTGGAAACAGACACCTACATCTTGGATGCCCTTGAGGTAAGCTAAAACATACCAAAATTTAATTTCAAAGTGAACTATCCCTTTAACAGAAAGATTATGGGGTCAAGACAAGATGAGAAAGTTTAGCTGTGTGTAAAAGAAAGTGATTGTTTTTTCCAGTTAGCCGGAAAGGAGTAGATAGTTAAGTGATTGAGTGTGTGTGTATTGTATAGAGATCTGTTAAGGTATATGTGCAAACAAATGTTTAAAGCAGAATAAGTACATTTGATAGTACAGTGGGGAAAAAGCTATGTGAACCCTCAACCTTTTGGAATTGGTTGGTTTTCTGGATTAATTGGTCATAAAATGACATCTGATCTTCAACATGGCGTGAAACTCACCAAAGATTAGCTGTGTACAGTCTCAGTAAAACATCAAGTGACTGATTCCTAGAAAAAAAGAAAAAGAAAATAATTATTTTGAAATCTTTAACCAAGCAAAGACATTTAGCATGGAGCACGGAGAACATTGAATAGTGAAATGCCCCAGCTGTTGAGAACTGTCTGTCTGTATAAACGTGTTTCGCGCCGAAAAGTCGAGAATATCCGTCTCTGCCTCGTCTTTCAAACACAATCTCTTTGACTTTTTAATACTATGTCTATATGTGCATGTGAATCTCACAAAAAAACAGGTACTCGCACCACTAAAACGAAAAAAATATAGGTTATATCTATTTTGCTTTGGGAATTTTAACAGCTTTAAGTTACATTGTTTGCATGGAAACTAAACAAATTGACCACAAAATTTGTATTATTATAATGGATCTGGATATTTCGAGTAGTTTTGTAATTATTCTCTATCTTATGTGCATGATATTATGCGAATAAAATGCATCTGGTAAGATTCGCATCGTGTAACGCTACTGAATCAGAAATCCATGTAAATCGAGTTAAGGTTACTACAAAAGAAAGCCAAACTAATTTCTAAATGGTAACTTAACTTTAACCAAGCAAAGAATTCACCGTAATAATCGGAGCTCAGAGAACATTCATTAACAGGCGAAATGCCTCAACCGTTGAGAGCTCTGTCTACAAAAACGCAATTCGCGCTCAGTAACTTGGCAGTCAAAAATACCTTGTAAAAAGGGCGATTTACAGGTGGGGAGCAACATAATAGAATAACAGCAAATAAATAAACTTACCTTGAACAGTGACCTTCATTAAAACAGCCCAGAGGAGTGTTGCGAAACAATTCTGTTCTTGACTGCTTCTGTTCAAAAATAGACCGCGTGAAGATGCCCCGCCCCCACGTGCTATTTTTTACAGTCCACGGCTGTTTTTTCCAGGAAGAAATGGGTTTACATATAAATGCTGTAAATTTACCACAAGTAATTAATTTATGGAACATAGACTGTAAAATTACAGGATTAAACTGTTTATTTAAATAACAGTATTTTACTGTTGGAAATTGGCTGTATTTTTACAGCAATTTTTAACAGTGAAGGTAACAGAGTCTTAGACCGAAGTTAGCCTGGGGGGGGTAAGGCGTCTAATTTTTTTGGTCTAAATTAAGTCAGTCTTTATTTTCGTGAAACAGTCTAACTTCTTGCATTAGTCTATGAGCAAATTTTAGACTTGTCTAACACTATAGACCGGTCTAAAATAGCTTTGTGAAACCGGCCCCAGAACAAAACAATTCCTGATAATTTACTCTTCCCCTCGTCATCCAAGATATTCATGACTTTCTTTCTTCAGTCGAAAAGAATGTTTCTCCATATAGTGACTTCAATGGTCCAATGGGTCGAAGGTCCAGATGTGAGTTTCAGTGCAGCTTCAAAGTCTCGACGCGATCCCAGCCGAGGAATAAGAGTCTCATCTAGACAAACCATCCGCCATTTTTATTTAAAATAAACATTTATACTTTTTAACCACAAATGCTGGTTGTGTTGTACCGCTGAATAGAGGAGGAGAAGATTAACCACAACTGCGCAGACTCAAACTGAGCTTGAGGACGTAGATGTGACGTGAGTCTGACAGCTGTCAGTCTTCTAGTCGCTGTGCCGAGAGAAATCTGAATCATTCCCTTCCGGATCTCGCAGAGACGGAGAGCGTTAGCATTAGCTGTCCATGAGCTAGCAGCGGGAGCAACTTTATCTCTCTCTATGGGCTTCTCTCTTGACTTTATCAGACTTTACGCTCCACGTCCCCCGATTCCCTGTGAGCTTCTCCGCCGGTCTATACGGTAATCTCTCGACTGTGCGACAGAGAGTCCAGTGGTTATGACGCAATTGTTAGCCTATTTTTACAAAAACTGCTTCTACGGGGCCATAACCTAAGATACAAGGTAATGGAGCCTTTTATACATTGTCGAGTTTCTTTAGAAATAAATAATGGACAAATGGAGTCTTTAAAAGCCTCAGATGTAAAGTTATTCGCTGTCAAAGTGACGCTAAAATGAATGTAATGCTAACAGCAGGAGACGGCTTGATAGCCGATGGCGGCCGCCGGGGAAGCTTCGGTTTCCGGCGGATGGATTACACCGCTTGCTGTAAACACTGCTAGTTGATCTGAGTTTAGAAATAACGGTTAAAGTGCGCGTGGGTTGCTAAGCAATAGCAAAGCGGATCGATAGCGTTCTCAAGAGGCTAATGCTAAACTGGGATCTGGCGACACTCACCGTATCAACATCAACAGATCAATGCCATTTACTGACACTTTTATCAACGTCAAGAGACCCGAGAACGATGGCAAGACGTCTTTAGAAAATATTAATTCTCTGTCAAAGTTATCTGTCATTTTTAAAGAGGTGAGATTGACAGGAATTGTGTTTACATTTATCAGAACAGCATCAAATAAATACAAATCATTTGTTCTTCGAAATAACTATTACACGTTCAAAAACCCACAAATACAATCTGGGATACGATGTAAATACATGAATTTCAGTACCATGGTAAATCACTGAAGCACACAGGCTATTTCTTAGTAAGGAATGGTTCAGTGATGGTATCATCAGATGGTAATAATTTGGTACATGGTAGGCTAATAACTTCCATATTCAAATGAGCTATACTCTTATTTTACCATATACAATCTTAAACTATAATAATTTATCAGAAAATATTATTTTTTAAAAATTAGACTGCCACCATCATGATAGTGTCTAAAAAAAAGATAGTGTCACATTTTTCCCATGGTGTATTTTTATGCTAATATTGCAGTCTGACCTTGGCCTTGTAGTTTGATGCTAAAGCCAACCTAAACCATCATCCTAAAAAAAGAAAAAAAAACTCATCAGAAAGATATGGCATCTTCTCCGCACACCTGCTGTTCAGGACACAAGAGGGAAGAGCGGGAAGATATTGTAGCACCAGCTGACCTCAGATCAGTTACCGCTCACACACACACACACACACACACACACACACACACACACGCTGTTCAAGCTGAACGGAGCCATTTCCATTTAGATATGATAAGATCCTGGGAAGTGTTGGAGAAAGTAGGTCGCTCTATCATCACGGCTGAGCTCTCTCGTATCGCGCGCGTAATCTCGTCAGGAAGGCGCTACACTCGCGGTGTAATCCGCGCATTATGGTTTCCGGATTAGATTATATTGTGGTAAAGCACAAGGGAGCTGTAAACCTAAAGAGACTCCGGTCTGATCTGAGATTCAAGGGTGTTTCTTCAACTGTGGACTCAAAGAAACTCATTATCCAACAGTGGATATACAGTCATGTACTCAGACACCGTCAACATTTCTCACATTATCTCAGTTTATTCGCTATAGTTTAGAAGATGGTGATAAAATATGAGCAGAACTCAGTTGATATTTGACAGGTTTTGTCCATCCTTCTGTTAGAGTGTCTCACACATGAATTATGTTGAATATCTGTCAGCTGGTAAATGTAACTACACAATTAGATAATACCAGTTTAGCTCAACCAGTGACCAAGCAATGCTTCATTGTGTTCAGTGTGTGTGTAAAAAGAGCATTAGCAATTAAAGACAAAACACTTCAGCAGAACATGATCCGCTCAAAGTGTCAATCATTTTTGGGCCCAAATTTGTAAATGTTACTGGTAGTCACTGTATGAAGAGTTTGGGGGCATAATATGTCACCGTTTACTTTATTTTGCTTCTCGACTCACAATATGAATGAACTATAGTGTCCTGCACACACTAGTAAAAAAAAAAAAAAAGATTAAAAAAAAAAGATAATTAAAAAAAAAGAAGATAATTTTTGGTTTGACTGTACATTCATGCATTTTAAAGAACTATCTTTTTTTTCAGATGATAATAATAAAAGTAATTTCCTCAACATCTTTATTGATGCGTTTTGTTTGATTAGATTCTGTTACGGAGATGACATTAAACATTCAGCTGAGGCTCATTTTTACACACATTTAAATGATATTGTCACACTTTTTGCATAATTTGGCCAAATTACAGGTCGGTTGGTAATTACACTCAAAAATATTCAGCTAAGAAGTGATATTTACCTCAATTTTATTTAGTTTTCTCATTTTACATCACTTACCTCCAAACTTTTGGACAAACTTTTATTAGTGGCCAAAATTGTTCTGTGTTGCGGAAATGACGTCGGAACTTATTAAGAACAGTCGAAATTTGTGTAATCATTTAAATTATAACTTCAAATTACAATGTGCAAAACTATTCTGACACAATGTATACTAAAATCGTTCATGATAATTTCACTATTTGTTTTGATTATCATAGTTTTGAAATAGTTTACAAAAATAGTTTTAACACTGAAAAGACGCTGAATATTTTTGAGTGTCATTACCAAACGAGCTGTAATTTGGCCAAATTATGCAAAAAAAAAAAAGTGAAATAATATAATTTAATTGCGATTAAATTAGCCTTAGCATTAATAAGCCTTAGCCTTAGCATTGCAATGTCATTCCCACAACAATAAAATCTCTACATTGAACATTTAAAAAGTAGCAAACATACATTTAATGTGACTTTCATAACAGAATAAAAGTTTAAATCTTTTATAAAATCCGCTTTTAAGACCTAAAAGTGTCCGTAGTGGAAGAAACTTCCCCACGCTGAGCTCGACTCCAAAGAAACATCTCTGTACGACAGTGAAAACATCGGCTAAATGAAGCACTCCCTGAAAATGCTTGTGGAAAGCAGGGGCCTTTTGTGCGACGTGTGTTTACCTGTGGTATTTTACGTGCTTTTGATGCGGCAACCATTTGTCCTTTTATTCCTGCTCGCGCTTGTTTGATGGACAAATAAATTCATAAGCAAGGGCTTTTGTGTGTGTGTGTGTGTGTGAGTGTGTGTGTGGGGATCGATACATCAATCTGAGCTTTTACTGAGAGCGCCGTTCAGCCCGAGCTTGTTTTCATA
This sequence comes from Phoxinus phoxinus, assembly GCF_949152265.1. Classification (NCBI taxonomy): domain Eukaryota; kingdom Metazoa; phylum Chordata; class Actinopteri; order Cypriniformes; family Leuciscidae; genus Phoxinus; species Phoxinus phoxinus. The sequence goes on along the minus strand of NC_136895.1, from coordinate 29,601,771 downwards.
CCTCTAGATGAGCACCGGTGAACGCAGACGATCAATCAATGAAACTCAACACTACCACAACAAAACATGAAGGAGCCACCGGAGAAACTGGAAAAATATTGAATCATAATTGCAATTGGACCAAAATAAGGCAGTTCCCTGTCCAAATCTATTGAGGTTTCAGCCAGTAACGCCTCTCCAACCTCAAGTGTCTTCGCACTGATGAAAATGATTCTGTGGTGAAGTACAGGTGAAGTACAGGTGAAACTCGAAAAATGTGAATATCGTGCAAAAGTTCATTAATTTCAATAATTCAAATTAAAAGGTGAAACTATACTCAAGGTTTTCATAAGCTGTAAGCCATAATCATCAAAATTATATCAAATAAAGGCTTTAAATATCTCACGTTGCATGTAATGAGTCTATATAATATATTAGTTTCACCTTTTAAGTTGAATTACTGAAATAAATGAACTTCTGCACGATATTATAATTTTTCGAGTTTCACCTGTAAATGCTACAGAAAAAGCGAATGTACTTTCTACATGAAAAAGGTAGTTCAAGCTAGAATGGAAAAAAAAAATGCGTAAATCCTATACAAGTACTCAATTCAAGCTTGTAGAAATTAAAGCTTAAATTTCAACGATATAAGATTAAGTAAAACCTACTCAACTTTTCAAATACTGGTGTTCCCATCATGCACTAGGGCATGAATAAGGTTTATTTTTCCCTGTTGTCCTATATTTTTTCAGCTGTATTTACACTGTTTTATCATTGCTTTTGTTGTTAGGTTTGGTAACTTGCCCTTTTGTGACATTAATTTTCTACTCAAAATAACACATTTATACTCAAAGATGATGTTACTGTCATTGTGTATTGTGTACCAAGTATGGAGGTCTCTGTGTTTGGGTGGCATGTTACTTCTTTTATGAAGATTCAGTGTGGAATAAATACAATATCTATTGTATTACTTACTTAGATGTTTCGAAATAAAGCATACACGTTGAAAGTGTGGTTTAATTCAGTGTTATATTGGGTTAAATTTACTTAACTTAGTTAAGTAGATGTTACTTAATTCTATGTGAAATTAAATATGATTAAGTAATATACTTCAATTAAACGTTAAGTGTAAGTTAAATGTCATCTGAATGTTAAGTTCATTAGTAAGTAGATTTTACTTGATAATAACAGATAAGTTGTACAGACTTAAAGGGCCCTATCTTCCACCCAGCGCAATTGACTTTGTTCACTGACGCATTTATCATATTTTGCACCCGCGCACAGCAGACTTTTCCCTCCACGGTAAATTAGGGAATGAACTTCAGTGAAAAGAGGAGTGTGTTCCGGCGCAAACGTTCCCTGGTGATATTCTGCAGTTTCAGAAAACAACTCCGCCGCTGACCAGGAGAAACTGAGTCTAAAGACAGCGGCGCCGCGCGTTAGTCATATGCTATTTTAAGCGCACATGCTTGGCCATTATGTTGCGTGTGAACAACACACACACTTTGATTCTCTCATCTAAACAGACGTAGCAGTTTTCATTTTTGCAAATCATACATTATTACAAAGAGACATATTAACATACGAGGGAAATCATTGTTGTGTCCATGAAAATGTGAAAGAAATAGGCATAAATCTAGATTACACATTAACTCAAATTATTATACGCCTGTTTAACCGAAGCTAATTTGTGTGTTTCTCCATCATCCTCATACAATGTCACTTCTCTGTGTTTTACGGCGCTGACGAGAACGTCGGTTTCCTCGGCTGTGAACCGCTCCTGGCGTGCGCCGGCAAACCCGCCGTTATAATAGCAATCCGCCGTGGAACAAGCGCGCCGGCTCTTAAAGGGAATGTGAGAGGACGCTCTGATTGGTTTATTTCACGTTACGCCCAAACCACACCTATGAATAATGAAGCGACTTCAGACCGACACATTTTAGATTTGCGTCGGGCGCAAGAGTCGTTTATCCCGCTGGTATAATAGCAACAGCGCCCGGGATCCGCCCACAAAGTTACTTGCGTTTCGCGTTTGATACTTGCGTTTCAGAGCGTTACAATAGGGCCCAAAACGTGTGAATTGTTACGAGGATTTTATTAAGTAAATCCTACAAGTTATTTTTTTCCATGTCCAAATCTATGGATGTTTTAGCAGTAACGCCTCTCCCACCTCGACCTCAGGTGTCTTTATGGTCCATATATGGGATGCCGGAGCTGCTCTCATGTGTTGATGTTGTGTTGCATCACTGCTCTCCAGCGATCGGATCTGCTGACAGCGTGTGGATTCCAGAAGCCGTTAATGAGTAAAAGCAGAAACTTCACCGCGGACACCAAACGCCAGGGCCTGGATGATCCTCAGGAGCTGCTGCAATGATGAAAGCAGGAGAAGGAGACGAGAGGAAGATCTGAGGCGCGTCAGGCTCTCCGGCGGGAAACACAAGTCTCCGGCATTCTCCTGGGGTTTCTGGGTCAGCAGGACTCAAACCACCAATACCTATTCTGGATCACAGCACACCGTATACTGTCATGATCAAAAGATATCCCAGAAGGCATTGTGACATACTCGGGTTTTATCCAAGGGAGATTACCGAGTAAATATGAAATTGTCAATTATAACTGGCATTATTTCTGTAAACATGAATTAAGATAGATAATATACATAACTAATATGACTAAAGACACAAAATATTGATTAAAAAAGAGGCATTACTAGGCTACTAGATAATATAAAAATGCCAAAATAGTAAATAAAATTGATATAATAAATTATAATTAAATTAAATTATTAATATAAAAAATAAAACTTATACAGATATGTTGACTGCAAAATGCCTTTGAACAAACCACAATTCTACCGCTACCGCTCTTTCCATTGTAGTCGTGGTGGATTTCACACCGGACGTGTAACGAAAAAGCGCAACGAATAGCCGAATAGTTCGCGTCAAAACCATTCACATCAGCCACGACGAGAATTTGCCACGTTCAGAGCTTCAACATTCCAAAACTTTCGCGCTGACAGCTGAGAAAACATGGATACTTCATCATCATCATCCAGTGAAGACGAGCTTTTCATTTTCTTTAAAAGACAGAAAAGAAGGTTTTGGGTGCAGCCGATCTTCAAGAACAGAGAGTCTGAAGGGGAGTAGTTAGCTATGCTAATCTTGTACAGGAACTAAAACTTTATCACGGCCGGTTCCGCACTTACTTTCGGAATCTGTGGGACAATTTGAGGAGCTCCTTCAGACAGTGGCATCGCATCTGACGAGACGAACCACAAACTTCAGGGAACCGATCGGTCCGGAGCAGTGTCTGGCAGTCTGCTTAAAGGTGCCATGTGTAAAAATATCCAAAAAATGAGCTACACGCATCAAAAGAATGAGAAGAAATAAGGGCGATGATGTCATTAAAAAAATGTCAAGTTATAGTGCTGCAGAGAAATCAACCTTAATTAGCATTAGCATTGCTAGCCACGGCCCGACAGGTGTCGTAATACCAGTTTCGGCCATGGGAGGCGGTATGCGGGCAACATAACCACCAGCCAACCTGCAATACACGAATAACTCGCACGGCTTGTGGGCGTACTTGAACCTGATGTCTATCGCGTGGAAAGTACAGCCCACTACTTCATTTCAATTCAGGGAAGAGAGCGGAAGGATGGCTGAAGCCCTTGGCAAGAGACCCCTACCACCACCACCACCCGCTGCAGGGAAAAAACCGCGCTCTGAAGCACAGATCAGATCAGATAAGAAAAGGACCGCTCGTCACGGTCCGGGCTCGAAAGCGCGGGGGGCGGCGAGCGAACTGCAGCGCATAGCCCTGTTTTACAGCGTTCAGCACCGAAGCATTGAGAACTTTGACAGTGTCCAGACAGTTTAATAAGAAGATATTGTATCTTGGATCGAAACACCGATCCAAGGGCGCTGAACTGTGTAGAATCTCATATGGTCCAGCGCACTTGGATCGGCGTTCGTAGATCGACTGATAGAGACGTTTTTTTTTAAAGATGGCTTCTGCCTGTATACGCGAAGTTGACTGCATGTATAAAATATCTTCTTATTAAACTGTCTGGACACTGACAAAGTTCTCAATGCTTCGGTTTGAAGGTAGGGACCCTCATTATGCGGCCGTGTTAGTGTGGGGCTATTTTGAGCCTTGTTAGTCGTATTAACAAGCGATTTCTATTTGTCATTACTCTATGCCTAATATACTAGCGTTATACCAGTGTTATAGGCTAAACTGTTTTTAGAGATACAACTATTTACATTCGATAATCATGAAAACAAATCTCAGATAACGATTGACTAGGTAACAATGTGTAATTAGACCAAAGGTTCATTTTGCGCTGGAGTTCTCCTTTAAGCACAGTAGGAATGCCATGATATTGGCGTCGGCATTTTACTCTGGACAGACACCTCTTTGGTTCTTCTCCACTCCGTAACTCCTATGGATGTTGGAAAGACAGTGAAGGTGGACTCATCACAGAAAAATACATGTTTCACATCGTCCACAGCCACTGTTGGCACCAATGAAACCGATATTTGGCATTGGCGCGAGTGACCAAAGGTTTGGCTATAGCATCCCGACCATGAAAACTGAATCTGGGAATCTCGCAACGAACTATTTTGGTTTACATTTATTTTTCTTACCTCATTTGCAAACAGGTTTTTAGGTTTCTGATACAGTTGTTTCTCTTGTTTTTTAAAGTATAAACCTTAACATTTTATGCAATCATTAAAATTAAATATTTATATAAAGAAACTATCAGATAAATGTCTCATGTTTGTGGATGCCTTGATATTTTACTTGAAAATAAGACCAAAATAAAGATTTTAGAAAGAGCACCGGTGCACTAAATCATACGGTGGAATTGAAAATGTAGTTCAATTAAAGCAAACAGATTCATCTGATCTAATTCAACCGGGGCCTGAAGCTTTGTAAACCATCCCATCATCTGAGGTACCATATAAAACCCAGTGATATTGAAAACAAATTTGACAGGGGAAAGATATGGAAACATCAGGCTTGGCAAATCTCTCTCTCACATTAGCCTCAAAGCAACAGGAGAGATTTCACAGAACATCAACTCGATAAACACAAATTGATCTGGAGAGATTTCCAAATCTAAAAGCAATATCGTCTTGTTTTTCCAGGTGCGTTTTGCGTATCCCTCTGAGATCTCGGCAATTGAAAACGCTGGCGACTCCAGCGATAACCCTACGAAGGCAACGACCACAGAGAATTGAAGCTCAGGAGAAAGACACAGGCAGAGAAATGCAGAAATAAACGTCTTTAAATGTTTTAGAGGACTTAGATTGACAGCTCCGCTCTGTTCTGCCTTTGACTATTGATCAGTGCAGAAAATAATGAAGTCATCAAACCCTCGCTCGTTATTTATTTATTCAACCCTTCTTCCTTTGAATAAGAGTGTATTCTAATCATCCCCAACCTGTCAGTCTTGTTTTACATAACATATTATGTAATCTGCACAATTATTTATATCATCTTCTGCAGGAATATAAAACGAGAGAGTGGGAGAAACTTAATTAGCTAATCATTAATCTTCAATTAATTCATAAAAAAATATAAATCCAGCCACATTGAGACGTGATGGTCAAATAATTCCTTCAATAATTTTGTGGCAAAAGGTGCTTTTTATTTATTTTTTAAATGGAAAAAATGTGTGATAATATTTATAAATTCATTAAAATATTTAATTTACTTTAAATATATAATTAATTGTTATATAAAAATTTAATGAAAAAATAATTGTTTTAATATTTACAATATTTTTATAATTTAGTACAAATATAATATTCTGTACAAATAATGTATTTTGTTTCTAAATATTAAGAACCACACCAACACCAACAAGTATGAGTAATTCACTTAGCAAACTACACTAAAACATTAATAGCTTTCTTGCCTTTATCATAAAAAAAAAAAAAAAAAAACTTTTCCATGTGCCTTGCTCTCCATTAGTCCCCTGGGAACCCAAAAAACAGACAATGGCCAAGAAATGGCTAAAAAAACTGACGATTATCACCACCTACAGAAAAAAAAAGGCAAAAGAAAAGGCAAATGGAGGAGTGAGAAATCTTTCCGCCGGTTTCGGGCATGAAAGTGCAGCGGTAAGACCCGGCGTAAGGGCTTTTCCCCAGAGACGCACGCTGTGCTGTTTGGACTTTCATTGGAAAACTGCTGCCTGCTCTTTAATGAAAACTATATTTCACACCATGGGGGATGAAGGCGCTCTTACTTTCCTCTGGTACAAACACACACACACACACACACACACACACACACACTCTCTCTCTGTCTGACAGCTCCCAATTCCTTCGGTGTGTGTGTGCCGAGCGTTTGATTAGACGCAGCGAGAGGGCAGATGCATGATAACCTTACACTTAACTCCATTCCTCCGCCGTGTTGCCCGTCATTCACACCCTAGCCGATACAAAAACACGTAATAACAGCCCTCGGTTTAATCAGCTTCCAGCAGGCCAACGGGTGGAGGAAGAGAAGTGTAGAAACACAGTGGTGACCAGTAAAGATGGCTTCCTGCTGTATTCCAACCATTGAATAAATAGCGCTGATGAAGTCAATGTCGAGAAGTGGAAAATCGTATATAATCGACACTGATCGCTGGGGAAACTCTTTTACAGGAGTGTGACGCATTCACAGATACGAACAGCAATGATTCTGGAGGATGTGTACATTTGTGGCATGGTAAAGTGTTTTTTCTACTTTAATTCACCTCGGTTTACTATGGTTTTGCTCCAAATATCAGTTAAACTATGGTTACCATGTTAACCGTGGAAACTTTCATAAAAGACCATTTGAACTGGGTTTACTATGAATTTACTCTAAATATAACAGTTAAACTATGGTTACTTTCACCATTTGGACTGGGTTTACTGGTTTTATTCCAAATATCACAGTTAAACTATGGTTACCATGCAACATCTATAGGAAACTTTCATTAAAGACCATTTGAACTGGGTTTACTATGGTTTTACTATAGATACTTCATTTGAACTATGGTTACCATGCAAGATCTATGGTAATTTTTTTTAGAAAAGACCATTTGAACTCAGTTTACTATGGTTTTACTCTAAATATCACAGTTAAATGATGGTTACAATGCAAAAATGATGGTAAACTTTCATAAAAGACCATTTGGACTGGTTTTACTCTAAATATCACAGTTAAATGATGGTTACAATGCAAAAAATATGGTAAACTTTCATAAAATACCATTTGGACTGGGTTTACTGGTTTTATTCCAAATATAACAGTTAAACTATGGTTACCATGCAACATCTATAGGAAACTTTCATTAAAGACCATTTGAACTGGGTTTACTATGGTTTTACTATAGATACTTCATTTGAACTATGGTTACCATGCAAGATCTATGGTAATTTTTTCAGAAAAGACCAGTTGAACTCAGTTTACTATGGTTTTACTCTAAATATCACAGTTAAATGATGGTTACAATGCAAAAACTATGGTAAACTTTCATTAAAGACCATTTGGACTGGGTTTACTATGGTTTTACTCCAAACATCACAGTTAAACTATGGTTAGCATCTAACATCTATGGTACGATGTTAGCATTACTGAGATAGCAGGGTTTGGCTTGGTCAGTGCATTGCAAAACTCATGAGTTACTCTAATAAGGAATAAATGTAGATTAAATTCTAGAAATAGATATAGAAATAAACTCTGCGAGAAACTCCCACTGGATGCTGAGGTTAATTCACGACTGCCCGAAACTAAAAACTATCCTAATTATCCTTAAGTAACGAGTATGGAAAATCATTTAATTAAAGTGAATAGGTCATTGTTTCTGGGCCTTTAAAGAGCTGTGGGAATGATTTATTAGATTAATTTTGTTTGGTAAGAGGCCAGGGAGAAACACTTTAATAAGAACTAGGAAACAGTTTTTTGTTTTTTTTCTAAAATTAATAAAAATGTCATAATATGCTAATAAAAAAGTAATAAATAATAAAAAATAAAATATATATATATATATATATATATATATATATATATATATATATATATATATATATATATATTATAATAAATTAAACTAAGCTAATAAAATAAAAAGTTAATTATAATTTATAATAAACTATATGCTAATAAAAATATTAAGACGATTTATAATATATCATAACAATAAATTAAACGAATTAAAAAATACATAATTTATAATATTATATAATTTATAAAAGTAGTGAAATATACAATAAAACAAAGTTAAAAACTTATTTCCATTGCGGTCCTTTATGTAAAGCACAAACTTCACTATAGTGACAGGTTACTTTGGCATTGCATATATTATAAATACACAAAATAAAAAAACACATAAAAATAGAATTAATTTATAACATAAAATAAACCATGCTAATAAAAAAAATATATCTTTGTTCATTGCCGACATTTTTTTATGTTGATTATTCATATTTATACACTGTAAAAAGTGATCAGTTGACTTAACTTAAAATGATTGTTTTTAATAATTTTTACTTGTTGCCTTAAAAGTATTAAGTAAATAAACGTAATGCTTAATTGAAAAAATTAAGTAATGTGGAATTGTCAAGTTCACATAATTGAAAAAAAATTAAGTTATGTGAACTTGACAATTCCACATGACTTAATTTCTTCAATTAAGCATTACGTTTATTTACTTTTAAGTAAGTGAACCGAACAGTTTTTCCAGAAGCGCATGACTCGCGCTCAGAGGCGAGCTGTTGTGTGTGCCGGCGCTGACAGGCGTAAGTGGAGCTCATTTATCAGCTCATGTTGTTAACCTTGCATCTCTCTGCACTGTATTCAGTGAAGAAACACCTGAAGTCTCTCTCACAGCTTCCTCACCGTGTTTCTGAAGACGTCACACACACACGGGCTCTTTTATTCCAGTGACGGGACCAGAGTGAGACACAGCGGGAGCCAAGGGTCCAATCAAACTGACATCGACCAGCTGAGTGTGAACAGAAGATACCAATAGATCTGCACGGTAACCATTGTTCAGATGAAGTATCTGGAGGGAAACCATAGCAAACCCAGTTCAAATGGTCTTTTATATAAGTTTCCCATAAGATGTTGCATGGTAACCATCGCTTATGTGATATTTAGAGTAAAAACCACATCAAACCCATGTTCAAATGGTCATGAAATCATTAATAAATGTAACTTTAATTTGACTCCAGTTACTACAGATAAGCAGATCTCGCACGTGATATTTTAAAAACATGACGATATTTCTCGTCGAGGTGAAAACCTCTCAATATTTATTGAATTATGCGCTGCGGGTTTCAGAGTGAAACGCGGCGCTTTAAAGGATTAGTTCACTTCAGAATGAACATTTCCTGATAATTTATCATATTTGTATGTCTTTCTTTCTTCAGTCGTAAAGAAATGAAGGTTTTTGAGGAAAACGTTCCAGGATGTTTCTCCATATAGAGACTTCAATGGTCCAACGGGTCCAGATGTGAGTGTCAGTGCAGCTTCAAAGTCTCGACTCGATCCCAGCCGAGGAATAAGAGTCTTATCTAGACAAACCATCCGCCATTTTATAACAAAAATAAACATTTATATACTTTTAACCACAAATGCTCATCTTGCACGTCCACGACTTCACGCATTAAGTTCAGACGGAAGATATAGGGCTTCAAAATCGTCCGACATTGTTGTTTTACCTTTAATTTATAATTTTTTTTGTAAATGGCGTTTGACTCAGTCGCTTTGTAAACACTCAGTTCTTCCGCTGACGTCACGCTTGACCTTTCAACGTGATTACGTAATGTGTGTGTCGCATCACAGCGAGTGCAAGATGAGCATTTGTGGTTAAAAAGTATATTTTACTGCAAATAAATGCGATTGCCATGCAAGAACCGTGATAAATGTTCATAAAAGATCACTTCTAATGCCGTTCCAATTGTGTTTCGACAAATACCACAATAAACCAATAGTTACCACGCAAGTACCATGGTAAATTTTCATATAAAGTGATTTTCCTAGGGTTTTACCCCGTTAAACAGTGCCTACCGTCCCAGAGTCACGCCTCTATGATGCTGCAAATATAATAATAGTGATTAACAGGTGCTGTGCGACAGGAGAAAATAAAATGCAAGCTCAGACTTGAACTCATTTCCAGACGACTCTGATCTTCCTCACACACTCTCTCCTCAACCAACATCTGTGCATTTTTAGGTGTGTTTCTATGGCAACTGCTAGAGCATCTCTCTCACAAGATGGTCGAGAGACACACACTCAGCATGAAGAGAGAGAACGAGAGAGTCGGATGAAAGCGTGTCTTTTATAAATGCCACTGGGAGAAACTGAGGTGGCCGAGAACCCGTAACCAACACAATAAATGTGTGTGTTTAATTAGTGTTTCCCGTTACCAAAGCATGGACATCATGTTAGAGAGATGAACTGCTTTTCTAAAGAGAAAAATCAATCAGGAGATCTGTGAGTTGCAGATATATCTCATATTATCTTATGTGTGACGATATTCAGTATCAGCATTTTTGAGCATTACAAAGCAGATTTAAAATGTTTGACGCAAGAATTAAAGTACAGTAAAAATCTAGTTAAATCATGGTTTATGTAATGTTTTTGGAAAATAATCGATAATTTAATAAAATAAAAATTTTTGTTCGATTTTAATAATAATCGAATGATTTTAATTTATGCACCAATATAATATATAGCGATAGACAACGACATATCACAATTACTTCAAACATTTTAATATGAAAAATGCCGTGAGAATCAGTTTTCGAATCAATTCATTCAAAAAGACAGTGTGAACAGAACTCACATCTAGTACAAAGAAAGATCACAAAATTAGTTTAACGGCATTGTTTTTTATTAAAAATCCAGCTTTTAATGTTGTTTATGTGTGTATGTGGTGTTATTAAATCTGCTTTAACACACACATGTGTAAGTTCATAAGTGGACAGCATTGCTGAGTATTTTCTGCTTAAAACTGCAGTGAACCAAAGACAGTCTCAAAAACACGGTTTGAAATCGCTGGTGTTTCTGACGTCACACACTACCTTGTAACCAATCAGATCAACGTGTGATCGTCAACCAGTGAGTGAGTGAGTGGAGGCGGGGCTCATTTGCATATTCATAGAACTGTGTATACTAAATGAGGCAAGGGTTTGTGTGTGTGTTCTGAATCTGTCTTTGCAGGCGTGGATCGGCCGCTTGTTTAATGGCTTCCTTCGCGTCGCTAATCAAACACACGCTTGACGGATTGGCAGAAACCCCTGCATCTCAGTCCCAGCGCTTAGAGAGAGTCACACGATCCGCCGGTGGAGCGACAAGGACAGTCGAGGACTTCGGCTGAGGGGAAATTCTGCATGTTCAGCAAACACCGTGTTCGGGACGCTCAAGGGCTGAGCGCTGCTCTCAGATCAGTTTACTGTCGCTAAACCACTCCAAACGTTACAATAAAGATGCACTTCTCAATGGGAAACATACAGAAAACAAACTTGCTTTGGTCAAAACTTCCTGGGACTCTGTTAAACCTGGCATTTTGCTCCACTGTACGTTAAAAAGCAAGCTCTTTGAGTAAAGTTGGGCACTTTGATTTTATTTTGTTTACATTATTAGCTAACAATGAGCATTTATGAATCTCGGTTAACGTTAAAGTCCACATACAGCACACAAATACGTTTTAAAATTGGGAAACGATACACTGTAAACCCCAACACTCAAAATAATTAATTGGTTTGAGTAGAGTCAACTCAAATAAAAAGCTAATTAGTTAACTCAAATTAACTTGTAGCATTATTAAATTAAAGTGTATTATTGTTGATATTATGCTACTACTATTACTATTCTTATTATATCATTAGACTATATTATCATATCTTCTTCCTCATTCTTCCACAGTTTTTGTGCAAGATTAATGTTAAGTGGGAGATTTAGTAGTGATTAAAGTGTTATGCTAGTTTAGAAGAGTTTCTGTTATGTTGTGTTTCTTTGAGAACAGATATTAATGTTTTGTCCTCTTTCAACAAGTGCTATGCTA